>NC_041389.1:319617973-319638109 GCF_002162155.2 Triticum dicoccoides | reverse complement strand
AGCGCCCAAGTTCCAAACCTTCCCTTCCGCCCCAGCTTCCTAGCCATGGCCGGATCTGGCTTTCTAGGCAAGTGGATGGCCTCTCCATAACAGAGAAGAACATCAAGATCTATGGGAGGCGAGGTACCTAACGGCGGAGATAAAGCATAGGCTTCAAACCCTAGGGAAGATCATCCCCTCCCCGGAGCCCGGCGAAAGGGTGGTTTTTATCCCCCACTTCCTCTGAGGACTCGGATTCGCCCTTCACCCCTTCGTCCGAGGTCTTATGTACTACTACGGGCTGGATTTCCATGATCTGGCCCCGAATTCCTTCTTCCACATCTCGGCATTTATTGTCGTGTGTGAAGTATTTCTCCGCGTCCCTCCACACTTCAGCTTATGGCTCAAGGTTTTCAATGTGAAGCCGAAGGTGGTTGAAGGCCAACACGCCGAGTGCAGCGACGCCATGGTGAGCAAGCTCAACAAGGTTACCTGGCCCAAAGGAAGATTCGTAGACACCGTCAAGGTGTAGCAGTAGGAGTGGTTCTATATCACCGAACCCCGCGGGACCAAGTGGGCCGCTGCTCCCGCCTTCAGATCCAGACCCCCGCTACAGCTCGCGTCCTGGACCAACAAGGGTCTAGATTGGGGGTCGCAGGACGACGTGTTGGCACTACAGAAGCGCATCAAGAGCATGGTAAACAAGGACATTACTCTTGCTGATGTGATTCAGGTGATGCTCATCCGCTGAATGCTTCCTTGCCAACGACGGCCTCTCAAGGTGTGGGAATTCAGTCCAGAGGGGGTACGGACTTTGCAACACTTCTATGGCATGACGCACAAGAAGATCTGGAAGCTGCTTTTTAAGAAGCGAAAGATGTGGCCACGGACGTCCGACGACACCAGCCTCGACTGCAATAATCCGGCATCCCCAGTAAGTATTATATTTTCGAACACTATTCGGCTTGTTAAACTCAGGGAGGGGTCCTGAAAATTCCATTCTTTGAACAGGACCGGCTAAAGAAGGCCGAGCGGATCAAGTGTCCGACTCCGCTCCCCAAAAACCCAGCTAATCCTCTATTAATGAAGATGTTGGTCCCGGCGCCCTATTAGGCACCGGCGAAGAAGGACAAGAAGAAGATAAAGACCAAGGCGGCCCAAGGCGACCTCCATCCCGAAGAGACTTCGGGCGCCGTGTCCGGAGGAACCGAAGCTCCTTCCTCTAGCGAGGAAGACGAGGACGACGAGGAGGCGGAGGCGGAAGAGGAGGAGGAAGCAGAGGATCCTCCTCCCAAGGGGAAAAAGAGAGTGGCCTCCGTAGATGCGGAGGAGGGGCGCCTAAGAGGGGAAGGGTGTCCCTCTCTGATGACTCGGATTCGGGCACTGAGGCTGCTCCCAAGCACCGCTCACGCACCAAGCCCCTTGCCGAATCGTGAGTACTTTTAGATGCTTTATACACATCTAATCCGCTTTATAGATTACAAGAATGATATCAAATTTCATACCACAGTCCGGCTCGTGACGTTCCTCAAGGATCGTCGTCATCGGGGGATCTTTTGCTGGACAAGATGGAGAGCGAGACGCCTCCGCGGGATTCCTTGCCTCCTAGGGCGCACGATCCCGAGGTATCATCCCAAAGGGTTTCTCCGAGCTCCGGAGAAGTGCGGGAGACGACCAATGCGGCACCGGAAGCTGCCAAGGACATGGGGGGCGCAACCACTATGGAGACCGGCCATGGGGATCCTGGGTCATCGGATCCTCAGCCGGATACCATTCCGGAGACCCATATAGTCCGGAATCGGATCGACAATCCCTGCTGCAGGAGGGGAGAACAGCGGCTTCTACCAATACAGAGGCGTCGAACAAGCTGATGGATGCACTGCTAGGTGCATCTATCTTGGAAGAGCATCGTACCTTAATGGGTACGGTGGTTGAAAAAGTTCAGTCCGCTAAGAGCGGACTGGATGAAGCCTTCACGAGCCTACTAACCGGCTTCGAGGTATGCAATGTAATGTGTTTTAGCCACTTTGTCATAAAAGTCCATCTATATATAGATAGTAGCCCCTGAGACTCTGTTTGGCCATTGAAGGAGGGCGAACAAAGGGTCTATGATTATCTGCATGAAATAACATACTTAGCCTTTTTTGGTAATCATCAGGCTTCACTGTTAGCGGCAACCGCTCAGGCTACCGGAGTTTCTGAACTGAAGCGGAAACTGCAGCTAGTCGATGAGGACAACATCCGTATTAACAAGCGACTCGACGAAGCACAAGGTTTGTTTCAAGTGCTCCCTATTCCACCAAATTAGTTTTGCAAATGCTAAAGTGAAGCTCACGCGCCATTATACACATAATGGCAGATGGCGCTATGGAGGTCGAGGCCCTCCGAAGTGACCTTGCCCGCGCAAAGGAGCAGGCAAGGGTGAGCAATGTGGCCGCTGAAAAAGCGGCTGCCGATTTGAAGGAGGAACAGGCCGCACGGAGTCAGTTCGAGGAGCGCGTGTCCAAGATTGAGCAAGAGCTCAAGGACGCGACTTGCAAGTGCGAGCTCCTCAAAGAGGACAATAAAGCGAAGGCGGTCGAACTTGCCAAGGCTCTACAGGATGCCCAAGAGGTGAGGTATGAATCCCGCGCGGCTCGCAAGGAGCTCTAACAGACCGGACAGATAGCGGCTGGTAAGCCCTTTCTTTTACAGTCTAAGTTTGGTGATCAGAGGTATGCCTTACTTAATCGGCTATGGAGTTCTCCAGACCCCTTTACGGATTTACCAAAGAGCTCCGCTGACGCAACGCAATTCTACCGAGCCTAGGAGCACATGTGACAGAGAAGCTGTTCTGGTTGCAATATTCGATGCAAGAGCGGTCGACGCTGCTGAACGACCAGATGGCGCAGTGGGCCAAGCTGCACAAGATGTCCGGAGCGGCCATGAAGGAGGTTATACTCCGGCTGAGGCCTGATGAATCCGTTCTGAGCTCTTATTTTGGCCTGGTGCAGTGACTCATTGATGTCGTGCCTCGCATTGAGGACATCAAACGGTCGGTGTGCATAGAAGGTGCGCAGAGGGCTTTCGCCCGTGTCAAAGTGCACTAGGCCAAGATGAAGGCCGACATTGTCGCGGTGGAGGGTCCTCCCGAAGGCAAAGACCACCGCACACCGGAACGTTATTTGAACGACATCCTAGAGGGTCCTCGTTTGATAGAGGGTCAATGCTCAAAGGACGTCATATTCGAATGAATGTATCCGAACGACTCGATCGTGTGTATTATGGATATTTAAGGCTTTGTAACATATTTGCATGATTATCTAAAATTGCTTTCCTCCTGTGCAGCCATTTTTTTGAATGCCGGAGAGTTTTCCAGTCGTCGGTTTCGACCCCCACGTAAATACTACGGGGGTGTTCAGAATGGCACATTAACACTCTTGACCCAACGTCTTGGTCTGTGACGGAGGTGTCAGTGCATCGAACCAGGCAATCGGACTATATGGCTTTACCGCTCTCACTTAGCCATAGGAGTTTGATGATGGGGCTATGAAATAGCCCCTGGTACATATTTGACTATCCGAATGCGGATGCATTACGTGCAAGACTGAAAAAACAGTCCTTCATTTAAAATGGAAAAAAAAGAATAAAGATTTAGTAAGTCACCGAACGGCTGACCAGCTCTCGCCTCATCATGACAGTCAATTTTCGGCTTTCTCTACTGAGGTGTTTAACCGGATGAACCAGAAACACAATTGCAGTAGTTCTCCCTTTACTACCCTGGCCGAACAAACGGAATGTAAGGTAGCAAACACAGGAGCCGGGCAACCCAACTATTGACAAAAGACATGATTTGGAGCCGATGCATATAATGCCAAGATCGGGACGCTGAAGTGTGCTACAAAGTTGTTCGGGATTTCGTTTAGTGGCTCATGAATGGCCTTATAGATCCCCTGGCGATGGGTGTTGACGGTCGTGTGATAACTGGAGAGACGGACTACAGTTTTACAAAGTTGTTACCGAAAGAATTGTCACTACTAGAATCTGATTGATACGTCAAGACGTGATCTTACAGGGGGTACCATTAGCACCAAAATCATTTTACATGCCAAGGGTCTAATAATAAGAAGAAAATCTCAGTACAGGTCCTTTTAAGTAAGGTTTGATCCGAAGAGTCCTTTGGATGTCCTGCCGCATGTCTGCGCTGCTTTCGTCCTGTAGATAGGAGTTCCTTAAAAGAAACAGTCTTCTGGTTGCCGTGCGGAACCGGGCTCGAAGTGAGTCCTTGTAAGTCCATCGGATACATAGGCTCAAATGCACCTGTGATAAAGAGGTTAAGTGAAAAGAAGGTGGGAGATCGTATAGGGTCGAGCCGTACTATAGACCTTCCCGTATTGTGCCTCCGCCGATGCCCAAGGTATTTTGAGTGCGTAATGATGCAAGCACGGTACAAATTCCACGGATGTGCACAATGATCGACGGAGGCGGAACTGCTAGTCGAGCTCTGGATGTACCGAGCTACTAGCTTGCGGGACTAGCCGGACTTTTTTAACAAACTCCGGCGGCCTGATGATCGATGAGGTGTGCGGCGCAAGTAGGCCGCTCTGTGCCTCGGCTGCAAGAACTGTAGTGTGCTCCTCTGTGTGGAGGGAGCGTTCTGTGTTTCCATTGACTATTATAACACCACGTGGACCAGACATTTTGAGCTTTAAGTAAGCATAGTGGGGCACTGTATTGAATCGAGCAAAAGCGGTCCATCCGAGTAGTGCATGATAGCCACTTCGGAAGGGTACGATATCAAAGATCAAGTCTTCACTGCGGAAGTTATTGGGCGAGCCGAAGACAACTTCCAACATTATGGAGTTCGAGCAATGGGCCTCTATGCCAGGTATTACTCCTTGAAAGGTAGTTTTCATGGGCTTGATTCTTGACGAATTGATACCCATTTTGGGGACGGTGTCCTGATAGAGCAGGTTAAGGCTGTTGCCGCCGTCCACGAGGACTCGCATGAGATGGAATCCGTCAATGATTGGATCGAGGACCAAAGCTGTCGATCCTCCGTGACGGATATTGGTCGGGTGGTCCCTTCGATCGAATGTGATCAGGAAACCCGACCATGAGTTGAATTTTGGGGCGACCGGCTCTACGGCATAGACGTCTCTTAATGTGCGCTTGTGCTCCCGCTTGGGGATGTGTATGACATAGATCTTATTCACCATTTTGACCTCAGGGGGAAATTGCTTCTGCCCCCCTGTGTTCGATGGGCGAGGTTCTTCATCGTCGTCCTCGTTGGGGCGGCCTTTTCCCCTTGTGTTCGGCATTGAGCTTGCCAGCTTGTTTAAACACCCAACAGTTTCTGTTGGTGTGATTGGCAGGTTTATCGGGGGTGCCATGAATCTGGTAAGGCTGATCAAGTATTTTGTCCAAACTAGATGGACCATCTTTGCTTCCTTTGAATGGCTTTTTCCGCTGTCCTGATTTTGAGCCACTGAATCTGGCGTTTACCGCCGTGTCTTCTGTATTGTTTCGAAGCTTGTTCTTGTCGCATCGTGGTTTGCCATTGCCGTCTCTAACTTCAGAGGTGCCCGAGTCGCTGGTGATATTGCTTCTACGAGTGAGCCAGCTATGTTCTCCCGCGCAAAAGCGGGTCATAAGTGCGGTAAGGGCAGCCATGGACTTTGTTTTCTCTTAGCCGAGGTGTCAGGCGAGCCACTCGTCTCGGACGCTGTCTTTGAAGGCCGCGAGGGCTTTGACATCCGGACAATCCACAATTTGGTTCTTTTTAATTAAGAACCTGGTCCAGAGCTTCCGGGCTGCCTCACCGGGTTGCTGGATTATGTGACTAAGGTCATCGGCATCCGGGGGCCGAACATAGGTACCTTGGAAGTTGTCTCTAAAGGCGTCCTCCAAGTCTTCCCAGCTTCCAATAGAGTTTTCTGGGAGGCTATTCAGCCAATGTCGTGCTGGTCCCTTAAGTTTTAGGGGGAGGTACTTGATGGCATGGAGGTCATCATCGCGGGCCATGTGGATATGGAGAAGAAAGTCTTCAATCCATACTGCGGGATCTGTGGTGCCATCGTTTGATTCAATGTTTACGGGTTTAAACCCTTCCGGGAACTGGTGCTCCATTACTTCATCAGTGAAGCATAGAGGGTGTGCGGCTCCTCTGTACCAGGTGACGTCACGGCGTAGTTCGGATGGAGTCCGTATGCGGTTTTCAGCCCGTGTGAGGTTGTGTTTATCGCGCTAGGCTTGATGGCCATCTTCTCGCGCTGGTGCACGCCCTCGCGATCCATAAATTGATCTCATATGACCGGCTCTTTTGTCCAGGTCCTGTCGCAGGTCGTGCGTGCGTCCTGTGGATGCTATTTCTCTACCTCTAGGGCGAGGTGGCGCAGGTTGGTGTTCGGCTTGAGTTGCCGCTCTGTCCCGACCGCGAGGTGGCCGGTCAGGTCCGTCAGCTGTGTTACATGTTGTCGGTATAGGCTCTGAGACCTCCTCATCGAATTGGGAGAGCAACCATCGCTTTGGGTAACTGATGTCTACTATGCAACCTTCTCCTTGTGGACGTTGTTGGGCCTCCAAGTGCAGAGGTTCGTAGGACAGTAGCAAATTTCCCTCAAGTGGATGACCTAAGGTTTATCAGTCTGTGGGAGGTGTAGGATGAAGATGGTCTCTCTCAAACAACCCTGCAACCAAATAACAAAGAGTCTCTTGTGTCCCGAAGACACCCAATACAATGGTAAATTGTATAGGTGTACTAGTTCAGCAAAGAGATGGTGATACAAGTGCAATGTGGATGGTAGATATGAGTATTTGTAATCTGAAAATATAAAAACAGCAAGGTAACAAGTTGTAAAAGTGAGCAGAAACGGTATTGCAATGCTAGGAAACAAGGCCTAGGGTTCATACTTTCACTAGTGTAAGTTCTCTCAACAATAATAACATAGATAGAACATATGACAAGCCCTCAACATGCAACAAAGAGTAACTCCGAAGCCACTAATAGCGGAGATCCAAAAGATTCAAGATAAAATTTCATATTGACATAAAAATAGTAATACTTCAAGCATACTAACAAGTAATCATGTCTTATCAAAATAACATGGCTAAATAAAGTTATCCCTACAAAATCATATAGTCTGGCTATGCTCTATCTTCATCACATAAAATATTTAAATCATGCACAACCCCAATGACAAGCCAAGCAATTGTTTCATACTTTGATGTTCTCAAACTTTTTCAATTTTTACGCAATACATGAGCGTGAGCCATGGACATAGCACTATATGTGGAATAGAATGGTGGTTGTGGAGAAGACAAAAAAGGAGAAGATAGTCTCACATCAACTAGGCATATCAACGGGCTATGGAGATGCCCATTAATAGATATCAACGTGAGTGAGTAGGGATTGCCATGCAACGGATGCACTAGATCTATAAGTGTATGAAAGCTCATCAAAAGAAACTAAGTGGGTGTGCATCCAACTTGCTTGCCCATGAAGACCTAGGGCATTTTGAGGAAGCCCATCATTGGAATATGCAAGCCAAGTTCTATAATGAAAATTCACACTAGTATATGAAAGTGACAACATAGGAGACTCTCTATCATGAAGATCATGGTGCTACTTTGAAGCACAAGTGTGGTAAAAGGATAGTAACATTGTCCCTTCTCTCTTTTTATCTCATTTTTAAAAAAAATGATGAGCTCTTTGGCCTCTTTTTTTATTTGGGCTTCTTTGGCCTCTTTTATTTTTCATAAAGTCCGGAGTCTCATCCCGACTTGTGGGGAAATCATAGTCTCCATCATCCTTTCCTCACATGGGACAATGCTCTAATAATGAAGATCATCACACTTTTATTTACTTACAACTCAATACTTAGGACAAAATATGACTCTATGTCACTACTAGGGAAAACCTTATACACAGAAATTTAGCAGTAGCGCGGGTCAAAAAGGGCGCTAGTGCTAGATAGCAGTAGCGCGTGAGCAAAAACGGCGCTACAGATAAAATTGTAGCAGGAGCGCGTGCACGTGTAAAAGCGCTACTACTAATATTCCCATTGCTAGGACGATAGGCTACGCATAGCAGTAGCGGGCTTGGAAGAAGCGCGCTACCGCTAGGAGATAAGTAGTAGCGCATTTCCTATGAAAAGCGCTACTGCTAATGGAAATAAAATAAAATGAAAAACAAATAGAAAAGTAAATGAAAATGAAAGAAATAGAAAAAGGAGAAAGGAAAAAATAAAATGTAAAGCAAAATAAATGAAAAAGTGAAAAAAGAGGAGAAAGGCATATCAGTAGCGTCTATTCGTAAGAGGCGCTATAGCTAATGTAGCTGCTGCGCGTTTCCTAGACCCCATATATAGAAACAGAAAAGGAAATAAGGAAATGGAAAGAAATTGCATAGCTATAGTAGTAGCGCGTTTTGCTAAAACCGCTATAGCTACCTTAGCTATAGCGCGTTTTGTGAAACGCGCTACTTAACCATAAAACCGTTTCCCCCCGGCCACCACTTCTCCCCCAAATCCCTCGACCCACCCCGCTGCCGTCTCCCCGATTCGCCGTCGCCCCACTTCACCGCCTTCTCCTGCCGACGTCGACGCCCCCGGAGCCACCAGAGCCGCGCGCCGTCGACGCCACCGAAGCCGCCCCAAACACCACGGAGCCGCACGGCCTCATGAATGCCACCGGAGCCGCCGTCGACGCCACCGGATCCTCCCTCGCCACAACTGCCTCCCTCGCCATCACCGGAGACGCCCCTGCCTTCCTCGCCACCACTGCCTCCCTCGCCACCACCGGAGCCATCGTTTGTAAGCCCCCACCCCTCCTCTATCTCTCATGCATATATAGCACAAACACTGGACAGAGAACCTAGGTTAACTAGTTTAATTAGGTTAATTATCTAGGTTAGTGCAAAATTTTAGTTAGGGCTTTGACAGAGAACTAGTTAGGTTAACTAGTTTAATTAGGTTAATTATCTAGGTTAGTGCAAAAATTTAGTTAGGGCTTTGACAGAGAACTAGTTAGGTTAACTAGTTTAATTAGGTTAATTATCTAGGTTAGTGCAAAAATTTATTTAGGGCTTTGAGGGAGGACTAGCTATGTTAACTAGTTTAATTAGGTTAATTATCTAGATAAACTAGGTTAAATAGGTAGGTTAATTAGGTTCATTAGATTAACAAGCTAGGTTAAGTAGGTTGGCTAGGTTAGAGCAAAATTTTATTCTAGAGCATTAGGTCAGAAGGGTTAGAGAAATGGAGTTCCTTTGCAATTTAATTGGGTTCTGTCCTAGGCAGAGAAGGGTTAGAGAAAATAATGTGTGTGTGTGAGAGAGAGAGAGGAATAGCTAGATCAACATAATTTGGGTTCTGTCCTAGGCAGAGAAGTGTTTAGTGAGGTCATTTTGCAAAGGTTTTTGATTTTTGAAAAGACCACTATTTTTCAAGGAAAAGAATTTAGGCAAGTTTTATTTTAAAGATGATCCTTTCCTAGACTTTTATTGTTGATTATATCTTTTCATTGAAGTGGTCATGTTATATCTTTTCATTGAAGTGGTTCGATTGTGCCCAAGTGGCTTTGTTGTTTCCATGGAATGAAGTCGAGTGGCCTATGTTTTGCCGGAATGTTGATTCATTTCCGTTCCGTCAAATTTCAGGTTCTCGATTTGTCCACTTTTTAGCAAAAGTCATGCCGAAATTTTCTGTGAATTTTGGCATGACTTGTGCTACAAACTAGGACATATTGAGTGCCCGGGATTTGCCGCACCAGGAAGGAGTCAACGTTCCTGCATGTCATTATTCATTTTATTAGGTCTAGAATTAATTACTAGATTTAATCATAGGAAACATGGCTAGCAACGATGAAGGACAGGGTTCTGGTGATTGCGACAACGTGTACCTGGCGGCAGAAGAATTTTTGAGGGACGCCGATGATCAAGAGTTGATGTTGGTGGGTCCACCTGTCACATCGGAGATTGAGACTGACATCGAGACCGGTGCTAAGACTGAGACCGGCGCTGAGACTGAGACCGGCATCGAGACCCGTGCTGAGACTGAGACCGGTGCCGAGACTAGCAGAGCCGGTATAGAACCGAAAGCAAAGAGGCAACGGCTTCCTAACAAGCTCAGGACTACTAGACTGGTGGTCTCGGAGGTGGACGACGGCAATTTTGAGCCAACCGCGCCCAAAGAAGCACGCGCGTGCTACGGCAATCAAATAGGTTGCATCGTACGGACAACCGCCACCAGTCCTACCTGAAGCAGCGATAGGGGCCAGATTCGACGATGTAAGGAGACTTCATGATGATGTGTTGCGGAGAGAGAAAGGCCTCATCACATCGAAAAATCCAGGATACCCACTCTACGTGGTTAACGTGTCGCGGCCATTGTCGTACGTCGACACATTCCCCGCGGACAAGTTCTTCCTTCGATTCGATTACATCTTCGACATGTATCACTGGAAGAAGCTGGATTTTATGTTTGTCTGCCTTTATGCCTTGCACATGAACGACCTCATCGGGGTTGAGCAGATACCTTTTATTTGTGTCGCCGACCCATACTTCATGCACGAGAGCTTCTTGGTAGTCTGCGCAAAGCACTATGAATTCGCGAGGGACTACCTCGTCAATTTCATGCTCGCCAATAAGGACAAGGAGGCGATTCTTGTGCCTTATCATCCCCTGTAAGTCATCCGCGTGGATATCCTTCCTTCAATTTCAATCATTCATTTGCACGGTGGAGGCTAATTAATTTGAGGTGTACTTATTTTGCGCAGCGGCGGGCGCGCCGTCCTCATCATCCTCTACCCCCGATACTCCCACGCTCTTTACTTGGACTCGTCGAAGAACATTACCAAAAAGGATTACACCCACGTCAAGTCTGTTCTTGACAGTGCTATATTTTACTACGGCAAAGGGGGTGGAGAGGTCAACGACAAGAAGACAAGGCACGGTAAGCCCGCCTTCAGCCATAAGACCGACTTCTGCTGCATCCAGCAACCGAGTGATTCTCTTAATGATGGATTCTATGTCCTACACCACATGTTGGAGTATAGACGGGATCACCAGAAACTTCGCATGTCACCTAAATCCGGCAATGCCCATTTTCTGCAATGGGCAAAGCACTTAGGAGATATCGAGGATCATCGACTTCGAGCAGAGTTCTATCACATCCAGCATGAACTTGCCCAAATCATCATGAAGGAGGTCCTCGAAAAAACAGGGATGTTCTACGAAGAAGGAGAAATGTCGCGGGAAGACGTCTGAACACGCATAGCCTCTCGGCGTCTCGACATGAAGCCTTTCACTAATCTCGGGGACTTTCTCCCTAACATGGATGGATGGCACGACATGTTGAAGTGATTGTCGATATATGACAATGTGTCCGTTTAGTCCATACTTTTTGTATGACAAAACTTTGAGTTATGCACGATGAAACTTTATTTGTGATGTAATTAAACCATCCTCCTCCTCGACAAGCGAAGATCACTCTAGTTAGGGCATTTTGGGTACGATGAACTTTGTTATTTATGCTTATGATATGTTGCTTATATTTTAGCCAAGTCTGTCTCTTTATGTTGCTCAACTATATATGTTGCATATCATCGACTCATGTGACGATGCATGTGCATAGATCATCGATGGCGAAGAAGTGCTACACCAGGAGTATACGACGAGTGGCCGGAGTGTCAGGCCCAGGTGTACCGGTCTCCGGTTTCCGAGCGACAGCTAGTAGTTAGTTTAGGTTCACGCTAATTAATGCGAGAGAGGGATACAAACTCATGTACTTCATAGTTCCCCTCGCACTCATAGTGTAGCTCTTCTCGCATATATCATTGTTTAGATGGATGATGATGTAGTTGCAAGTAATCAAGACTTATATCGCTATTTTCGAGATGATGATGAGAGACCACTTTGTGTTGGATGATGATTATGATGATGACATGATTTGATGAGACTATTTGTATGTATATGCTATGATTACATTTGTATGTGTATGATATGCTAAAGATTATTGTATAAAGCCCATTCAAATACAAAACAAATATGCATAAAAAACAAAAACTAATAAAACTAGCAGTAGCGAGGGGAACAAAGTTAGCAGTAGCGCTCCCTTACCAGTAGTGCTTACTTATAAAAAGCGCTGCAGATATTAGCAGCAACGCTCTTACCTAAAGGGCGCTACTGCTACACGTTAGCTATAGCGCCTTATTAGTAGCGCGACGTCCCGCGCTACTGATAGGCAAAATACCCGCGCTACTGCTAGGGTTTTCCCTAGTAGTGTGTGGATGCCTCCGGCGGTGTACCGGGATATGCAATGAATCAAGAGAGACATGTATGAAAGAATTATGAAGGTGACTTTGCCACAAATACGATGTCAACTACATGATCATGCAAAAGCAATATGACAATGATGAAGCATATCATAATAAATGGAACGGTGGAAAGTTGCATGGCAATATATCTCGGAATGGCTATGGAAATGCCATAATAGGTAGGTATGGTGGCTGTTTTGAGGAAGATATAAGTTTATGTGTGATAGAGCATATCGTATCATGGGGTTCGGATGCACCGGCGAAGTTTGCACCAACTCTCTAGGTGAGAAAGGGCAATGCACGGTACCATAGAGGCTAGCAATGATGGAAGGGTAAGAGTGCGTATAATCCATGGACTCACATTAGTCATAAAGAACTCATATACTTATTGCAAAAGTTTATTAGCCCTCGAAGCAAAGTACTACTATGCATCCTCCTAGGGGAAGGGTTGGTAGGAGTTAACCATCGCGCGATCCCGACCTCCATTCATAAGGAAGGCAATCAAAAGAGCACCCCATGCTACAAATTTGTCACACAACATTTACCATACGTGCATGCTACGGGACTTGCCAACTTTAACACAAGTATTTCTCAATTTCATAATTACCCAACTAGCATGACTCTAACATTACCACCTTTATATCTCAAAACAATTATCAAGTATCAAATTTATCATAGCGTTTAAGACTCTCAAAATAATATAAGTGAAGCATGAGAGTTCATCTATTTATTCAAAATAAAACCACCACCGTGCTCAAAAAAGATATAAGTGAAGCACTAGAGCAAATGACAAACTACTCCGAAAGATATAAGTGAAGATCAATGAGTAGTTGAATAATCATGCAACTATGTGAAGACTCTCTAACATTTAAGAATTTCAGATCTTCGTATTTTATTCAAACAACAAGCAAAACAAAGTAAAATGACATTTCAAGGATAGCACACATCATGTGAAGAAGCAAAAACTTAGGTTCAACCGATATTAACCGATAATTGTTGAAGAAGAAAGGTGGGATGCCTATCGGGGCATCCCAAGCTTGGATGCTTGAGACTTCTTGAAATATTATCTTGGGGTGCCTTGGGCATCCCCAAGCTTGAGCTTTTGTGTCTCCTTAATTCCTTTTATATCTCGGTTTTCTAAATCTCAAAAACTTCATCCACACAAAATTCAACAAGGACTCGTGAGATAAGTTATTATAAACCAATGCAAAAACTTTATCATTCTCTACTGTAGCAAATCACAAAAAAAATTATTCAACATTGCATACTAAATGCCTCTGCATATTTAATACTCCTATCCTCAAATAAAATCATTAAACAAGCAAGCATATGCAAACAATGCAAACATAACAGCAATCTACCAAAGCAGTACAGTCTGTAAAGAATGCAAGATCCATCATACTTCCCTAACTCCAAAAATTATGAAAAAATACTACACTATAGAAAATTTATCATAGCTTATTTTGCAAAAAAATTCAACAATTTATCATATTCTGACTTTTCTAGGGAATTTTTGCAACATCGATAAACTTTCTATTTTCAAACAGCAACAAGTATACTTGCAAAATAAGCATGGTAAAGGCTATCATTGACATTATTATTGAAAATATAGAAGAAAAACATTATTATAAATAACATCAAGCAAATACTAACAAAAGAAAATGACGCTCCAAGCAAAACACATATCATGTGGTGAATAAAAATATAGCTCCAAGTAAAGTTACCGGTGAACAAAGACGAAAGAGGGGATGCCATCCGGGGCATTCCCAAGCTTAGGCTCTTGGTTGTCCTTGAATATTACCTTGGGGTGCCTTGGGCATCCCCAAGCTTAGGCTCTTGCCACTCCTTATTCCATAGTCCATCGAATCTTTATCCAAAACTTGAAAACTTCACAACACAAAACTCAATAGAAAACTCGTAAGCTCCGTTAGTATAAGAAAATAAATCACCACTTAGGTACTGTTATGAACTCATTCTAAATTCATACTGGTGTAATATCTACTGTATTCCAACTTATCTATGGTTCATAACCTCCGATACTACTCATAGATTCATCAAAATAAGCAAACAACACATAGAAAACAGAATCTATCAAAAACAGAACAGTTTGTAGTAATCTGTAACTCTCAAATACTTCTGTAACTCTAAAAATTCTACCAAATTAGGAAAACCTGAGAAATGTTTTTACCAATCCATATCAAAAATAATGAGATTAAAAGCACGTTTCTGTGAATTATAAAAACTAATTTACTAGGTGCAAAAGTTTTTGATTTTCAGCAGGATCAACACAACTATCACCATAAGCTATCCTAAAGGTCTTACTTGGCACTTTATTGAAACAAAAAGCTATAAAACATGATTACTACAGTATCATAATCACATGAACACACAAAAATAGTAAAGGTAAATATTGGGTTGTCTCCCAACAAGCGCTTTTCTTTAATGCATTTTAGCTAGGCATGACGATTTCAATGATGCTCACATAAAAGATAAGAATTGAAACATAAAGAGAGCATCATGAAGCATATTACTAACACATTTAAGTCTAACCCACTTCCTTTTCATAGGGATTTTGTGAGCAAACAACTTATGGGAACAATAATCAACTAGCATAGGAAGGCAAAACAAGCATAAATTTAAGACTTTAAGCACATAGAGAGGAAACTCGATATCATTGCAACTCCTACAAGCATATATTCCTCCCTCATAATAATTTTCAGTAGCATCATGAATGAATTCAACAATATAACCATCACATAAAGCAATCATTTCATGATCTACTTGCATAGAAATTTTACTACTCTCCACATAAGGAAATTTATTCTCATCAATAGTAGTGGGAGCAAACTCAACAAAATAACTATCATGTGAAGCACAATCCAATTGAAAATTAAAATCAATATGGCAAGTTTCATGGTTATGTTCATTCTTTATAGCATACGTGTCATCGCAATAATCATCATAAATAGGAGGCATGCTTTCATCATAATAAATTCGCTCATCAAAACATGGGGGACAAAAAATATCATCTTTATCAAACATAGAATCCCCAAGTTTGTGGTTTTGCATGTCATTAGCATCATGGGTATTCAAAGAATTCATACTAACAACATTGCAATCATACTCACCACTCAAAGATTTGGTGCCAAACATTTTATAGCCTTCTCCTTCTAGCACTTGAGCACAATTTTCCTTTCCATCATTCTCACGAAAGATATTAAAAAGATGAAGCATATGAGGCAAACTCAATTCCTTTTTTTTTTGTAATTTTCTTTTATAGACTAAACTAGTGATAAAACAAGAAACTAAAAGATTCGATTGCAAGATCTAAAGATATACCTTCAAGCACTCACCTCCCAGGCCCGACCCTGATGGAGGGGGCAGGGGGCGGCCGCCCCGGGGCCCCGAAAACGAGCCCCCCCCCCCAAGTCTGCCTGTTAATACGATTGTGCCTGTGCTATCCTGGGCCTACGTTACCTACACTTGTTACATTTTGGAGAGATCGATCGACCAGGGAGCGAGAGCGGATTGTGCGGCGTAACGCGGGGGAGTGATTTCGTCGATTTACATCACGCACGATGACAATCGCCTGCAGGTTGTTCGCCTTCTTTTCGTCGGTCGCCTCAAAATCTCATCGCCGGCAGGCTGCGGCGGCCGCATGGTAGCGGATTGCGGAAGCAAGACAACCACGCCTCACCGTCTCACCGTGGCACCGCCGCTGCAGCAGCTCCAGCCTACGCCTCATCACCGTCGCCGATGTGAGAGGTGTCCTATATCTTAATGATTTTGCCCTAACTTATGCCCAACTTTTTTGCTTCCTATACCTACGCCTCATCAAGGCTTGAAGGGTATGTATGGGTTTGAGTTTACTGGGCTGCTTGCCGGACTGCCAAATCCAGGTATGTACATACCACGTAGAACTCTCGATCCAATGAAAGTTAATAAGTTATGTATAGCTTGTAGTTTTCTGCATCTCAGCGAGTAAAATTGTTTGATGGAAGGCAGTGTTTGCGTGTACTTGCAATATGAAATTACATTCATTTCTGTTCTAAAAAAATGCATTCACTTCTTTTTCTCGAAAACTGTCCAAGAAATGTCAAAACACAGCACAATATATAACTATGTGGTTGATTTTGTCAGATTAATTAGGAATAGTTGAAGCACCCGCAAATAAGATGGGCATGACAATGCTAATAAGCAAATGAATGTACATGGAGTAATTGAAGAATCGTCACCAAACAATTATTCTTTCATAGTAATCGATAATCATTCTTATTGCATCTTTTAGTATGTTGTACAGTCGAAAATTTAAAGTTTCAAAAAGTTTATACTCATAGTAATCGATAATCATTTGTATTGCATTCCCCGGCTGCCAGGACATTAGTCCATCTGTCATTGAGTAAGTCCTAATCGGCTTGCAGTTGCTATCGCTTATTTTTTAGGCTTCTTGCTATGGCGATTAGCCGACGCTTGAAGCGCTCTTGTTTGAGGGGATCCTCTGGTACGATGAAATCCTCATCGCCCAGGCTCTCGTACTCTTCGGAGGTCGGTAGGTAGTTACTCTTCCGAGCCCTCATCCCCGATAGGATCATCGGGGTTGACTTGCCCCTCTTCCCAATCATCCTGTTCGGATGTTGGCTCGACAGGGGCTTCTTGGTCTTCGACGTTATCCGGAGTATTGTTGTCTTCGGTGCATGTATAATTGTCTTTTTCGTGATGCGATCTTGATCAGCGCCGCTGATGTCAATGCTTCGTAGGTGCTTCAGTAGGTTCATCTTCTAGAATCTTCTCGTCGTTGGCGTCATTCTCTTTGGGTGTGTCCACCATGTATACGTCATACGAAGAAGTGGCCATCCAACGTCCGGTGAACGGCAGGTTCTGGCCTTGCGCTTCTCCGGCATCGCCGCCCATGCCGTTGATGTCTTCGGAGGCGTAGTCGAGCATGTCGGTTAAATCCTCGACAGTGGCTATGAAGTGGGTGGTGGGTGGGACGTAAAATTCCCTGCTCTCAGCCCCTGGTGTGGGTTGGGCATAGTTCGGCAGCGATCCTTTTGTAATGGCGAGAGATCGCATTAAGTCTAGAGCCTCGTTTAAGAGTGGTGTCTGGACAGGGAAGCGAGAATCCGTGGAGCGGGGCGGGGCAGGAGTTCCTCGGCCGAGCTCGTATAACCCGGACCTCGATAGTTCGGAGTTGGTATAAGGAGGTGAGTCCGGCTTGACGAGGACAGAGGGAGTCCGGAGCGACTCCGAGCCGACCGGTGAAACGACCCCCTCCGTATCTTCGGTGTTGAGCTCTATGGTTGCAAAGAGTCCGGCGGGTTCCCGACCCCCGTCCTCGACTTGATGAGGTGCTCCGGATCTGGGACCGGGGTCGTGGTTAAGGTCGTGAACCTTTGGAAGATCAAGTCTCCCCGGATATCAACGATGTAGCATAGGTTTCTGAACCCGGTCTGATGACTAGGGGCGTAGCAGTCGATCTGCTCCAGATGACCAATTGAATTGGCTCGTAGTGCGAAGCCGCCGAATATGAAGATTTGTCCGGGGAGAAAAGTCTCCCTTAGGGCGGTGTTGTTGTGGATGGTTGATGGAGCCATCGAGCCTTCTGGTGACGATGCAGCGGAACTCTCAATGAAAGCACCAATGCGGTGTCAAAACCGGTAGATCTCGGGTAGGGGTCCCGAACTGTGCGTCTAGGGATCGATGGTAACAAGGAGGCAGGGGACACGATGTTTACCCAGGTTCGGGCCCTCTTAATGGAGGTAATACCCTACTTCCTGCTTGATTGACTTTGATGAGTATAGGGGTTACAAGAGTTGATCTACCTCGAGATCATAATGCCTAAACCCTAGATGTCTAGCCTGTATGATTGTGATCTTGCCCTACGGACTAAACCCTCTGGTTTATATAGACACCAGAGGGAGCTCGGGTTGTACAGAGTTGGTTACAGAAGAAGGAAAGTACATGATCTGAACGCCAAGCTTGCTATCCACGCAAAGGAGAGTCCCGCCCAGACACGGGGAAGGTTCTTCTATCTTGTATCTTCATGGCCCATCAGTCCGGCCCATATCACATAGCCCGGACGCCCGAGGACCCCTTAGTCCAGGACTCCCTCACCAGTTCCTGTTTGTTGCATGCTTTTTGTTTCGCAGAAAATCCATATCAAACAAAGTCCAAACGAGATAAAAACTTATGGAGATTTTTTTTGGAATATATGTGATTTTTGGGAAAAAGAATCAACGCGAGACGATGCCCGAGGAGTCCACAAGGACGGGAGGCGCGCCCCTGGTCCTTGTGGCCACTCCGTAAGGCGGTTGGGGCCCTTCTTTCGCTGCAAGAAAGCTAATATCCGGATAAAAATCATGTTTAAATTTCAGCCCAATTGGAGTTACGGATCTCCGGGAATTTAAGAAACGGTGAAAGGCCAGAATCTGGGAGCGCAGAAACGGACGGAAACAGAGAGAGAGATCCAATCTCGGAGGGGCTCCGCCCCTCCGCCGCCATGGATGTCATGGACCAGAGTGGAAACCCTTCTCCCATCTAGGGAGGAGGTCAAGGAAGAAGAAGAAGGAGGGGCTCTCTCTCCCCCTCTCTCCCGATGGCGCCGGAACACCGCCGGGGCCATCATCGTGACGACGATCTACACCAACAACTTCGCCGCCATCATCACCAACTCTCTCCCCCTCTATGCAGCGGTGTAACACCTCTCCTCCCTGCTTTAATCTCTACTTAAGCATGGTGCTCAACACTATATATTATTTCCCAATGATGTATGGTTATCCTATGATGTTTGAGTAGATCCGTTTTGTCCTATGGGTTGATTGATGATCATGATTGGTTTGAGTTGCATGTTTTATTATTGGTATTGTCCTATGGTGCTCTTCGTGTCGCTCAAGCGTGAGGGGTCCCTGCTGTAGGGTTTGCAATATGTTCATGGTTTGCTTATGGTGGGTGGCGTGAGTGACAGAAGCACATACCCGAGTAAGTGGTTGTTTGCGTATGGAAATAAAGAGGACTTGATACTTTAATGCTATGGTTGAGTTTTACCTTAATGATCTTTAGTAGTTACGGATGTTTGCTAGAGTTCCAATCATAAGTGCATATGATCCAATAAGAGAAACTATGTTAGCTTATGTCTCTCCCTCATATAAAATTGCAATAGTGATTACCGGCCTAGTTATCGATTGCCTAGGGACAAATAGCTTTCTTGTGACAAAAATCTCTCTACTAAAACTAATTTAGTTGCTTCTTTATCTAAACAACCCCTACATTTTATTTACATGCTCTTTATTAACTTGCAAACCTATCCTACAACACCTACAAAGTACTTCTAGTTTCATACTGTTCTAGGTAAAGCGAACGTTAAGCGTGGGTAGAGTTGTATCGGTGGTCCATAGAACTTGAGGGAATATTTGTTCTACCTTTAGCTCCTCGTTGGGTTCGACACTCTTACTTATCGAAAGAGGCTACAACTGATCCCCTATACTTGTGGGTTATTAGTCCCTACTCGAGGAGCCTGCCAAGCCATCCAACCACGCATCTCTCCCGAATTTTGTGCCAGTCATCATTCTATATACCGATCTCACAGTAAAGACTCTGCTATTTTTCAAAGTGCCAAGCCCAACTGTCGCTTATATTAGATGTGCATAGAGGAATAGTAATGATGGACACCTCCTATAGTCTTGCGTGATCCCATGTGGCCGAGGAACTGTCGATCAAGTGGCATACTTGCTCGGGGGGGGGGGGGGGTAATCACCCGACCCCCGAATGGGCGCATAATAGTCCCTGGGGATCCAGTTACCCCCCAGATATTAGTGCTCTCCCTGTTTTTGACCCGTCTTATCAAGCCTTGCTTCAGGATGTCCC
>NC_041389.1:319606216-319617959 GCF_002162155.2 Triticum dicoccoides | reverse complement strand
TCTATATACCGATCTCACAGTAAAGACTCTGCTATTTTTCAAAGTGCCAAGCCCAACTGTCGCTTATATTAGATGTGCATAGAGGAATAGTAATGATGGACACCTCCTATAGTCTTGCGTGATCCCATGTGGCCGAGGAACTGTCGATCAAGTGGCATACTTGCTCGGGAGGGGGGGGGGGTAATCACCCGACCCCCGAATGGGCGCATAATAGTCCCTGGGGATCCAGTTACCCCCCAGATATTAGTGCTCTCCCTGTTTTTGACCCGTCTTATCAAGCCTTGCTTCAGGATGTCCCGTCCTTTAACAATCGAACTCCAGATTTGGCTTGGATGGCCTCCAAGTTCAGCATTTAGGATGGTACCATGAGGGAAGTAGATACTCTTTAGCAGCCTTGCACTCAGTGAGTTTGGAGATGTCAAAATTCACCATGCGTGTTTAGCCAACAAAGCAAGGTTAAATAATTCAAGATCTTTGAACCCTAAGCCTTCCATGCTCTTGGGATGCGTCATTGCTTCCCAAGATACTCAATCTGGCTTGCGCTTTCCTTCTTTGCTGCCCCACGAGAATTTCCTTCTCAACATATTTAAGTGCTCACACAAACCTCTCGGCAATTTGAAACAAGACATATAATATATCAGAAATGCTTTTGTTACTGCTTTAACCATATCTTCGTTCCCTGCTGATGACATCGTTTGTTCTATCCATCCTTGCACCTTACCCCACAGGTAGTCCTTTAGGTACTTGAAAGCACCATTTTTGGAAGACCCCACCTGAGTTGGCATTCCCAAATATTTAGCACTAAGAGTTTCATTTGGTACTTGCAAGAAGGCCTTCACTTTCTGTTTAACATTCTCTGGACACCTTTTACTGAAGAAAATGGCTGATTTATCTTGATTAATGCGCTGTCTAGATGCCTAACAATAAAAATTCAACACCTGGTTTACCTCATTTGCTCCACTAGCACTTGCCTCGAAAAACAACAGGCTGTCATCTACGAATAGTAAATGGTTGACTGGTGGCGCCGAAAGGGCTACCTTGAGACCATTTAGATTGGATGACTCGTCTGTTGATTTTAGGAGGCACGAAAGACCTTCTGCTGCTATCAAGAAAAGGTATGGAGAGATGGGGTCTCCCAATTCCTCAAGACGGTTTGAACCGCTAAAGTTTCTTACCATTGAAGAGCACTAATTTTTTTACGGAGCTTACCATACCCATTACAATATGCACCAACTCATTAGAAAAACCCAGCCTGAACATTATTGCTTTCAAATAATCGCACTCAGCTCTGTCATATGCTTTTACCATATCAAGCTTGAGGGCACAATGCCTATTTCTCATTATTGTGTTCATTTTCATAAAATGAAGGCACTCATTAGCTGCAATTATGTTGTTAGTAATGAGTCTACCTGAGACGATGGCAGACTGTTCCTCTCGTATAATGTTTGGCAGTACTAACTCCGTCCTAGTTCATTAGTCCCCTTTGTAATTTGTGTCAAATTTTGACCAAAGATTTAACTAACAAAATGTCAATGCATGTCAACAAAAATTACAGCGTTGGATTCGTATTTGAACATAGCTTCAATGATATAATTTTTGGTGACATGCATGAACATTTTATTAGTTAAATCTATGGTCAAAATTCAACACAAAATATAATAAAGACCAATAAACTAGGACAGAGATAGTACTAATTTCAGCAAAAAGAAAAATCCCTGTTGGCAAGTCCCGCAACCAGGCGTGGTTAATCATGGCAACCGACTTTGATTTTGACCGAAGTCCTCGTCACCTCTCTGTTCCGATCCACAACTTAAACCCCCTACAGGCCTCGTAGCATTCGTATCGGCCGGCTGGCCCGCTGACCCAGCCCAGTAGCAGCGCCCCGCAATCGCCCCACACCCCACGCCCTAACCCTAGCACCGCGGCGCCCCCGTCTCCGGCGCGCTGCTCCCATCCGCCCGTCTGAAGTCGACCCCACCCCTAACCCCATCTCCGTCCCCTCCCATGGATCGCGACCGATCTTCTCGCCGCGACCGCGACCGCGGTGAGGACCGCCACACCACCCACGAGCGCTCGGATGACCACCACGGACGCCGCCGCCACGACAGCGACGGCCATCAGCACCACCACAAGCGGGACGCCGAAGACGACCACCGCCGTCGTCGCCACGACGACGGTGGTGTCGAGGAAGACCGCCGCCGTGCTCGCCGACACCGTTCGTATTCCCCCTCCGAGTCCCCACCGACCGCGAAGCGGGATCGGTCGTCGAGCCGCGCCCCCCGGGATTCCGTCGAGCGCCGCGATTCGGCCGACCGCGAGCAGCTGCCGCCGCCGTCACGGAAACGGAAGGACCACGACAGCGGCCGCCGCGACGGCGACGAGCCCGACCGTGAAGGCGGGAAGCGGCCGAGGGCCTCAGTGGAGCCTCCTCCGAGGAAGGAGGAAAGGCCAAGGCGAGAGCGCAGGAGGTTTGAGGACGTTGATGCGTATGGTGATGAGAGGGGTAAGGGGGACAAGGGCAGTTTGTCTCGTGAGCACAGGAAGGTAGAGTCTGGTGCTAATGGAGATTCACAGAGCGGCGCAGCCACTAATGTAAGTATTTTTTGCTGCTTTCTTATATTGTTCATATAGTGATGTGATTTATGTTTCTGAAATTTGGGCAAGTGATTCCTAATGTGCTTGAGTAGCAATTTGATGAACCCAGAATTATGTAGTTAGCGATAGTTGTCCTACTACTTTGTGTAGTTTATTCATAGTGCACATTGCTGGTGAATATGATACTTGTTTATAATAAGCATATGAGGGTAAGCCCAATAAGTACTTCTGTTTTCTTTGGAAGAAATTTAGTCTATGGTTAGTTTTCTCTTTAAAATGTTGATGTTAGGTTCATCATTATATCCATTCCTAAGCTGACTTTGCATCTTATATTTTGCAGGGTGGCGCTCAGCAGCCGCTCAATTCTGCACCTGCTGTTGCGGTGCCATCTGCTAATCCTGTTTCTTCAAAGGTATCTTCGATTACCACCACCAATGAAAATGGGGGAGTTAGTATTAGATCTGATGAAGTTACTGGAAAATCTAGTACAGATGGAACTGCAAATTCATCCGCTGGCAGAAGTAGTAACTTAAGTCTTGATGCTTTAGCAAAAGCTAAAAAAGCTTTGCAACTGAAGAAGGAATTATCAGAAAAACTCAAGAGATTACCTGCGGTAAGACATTACAATGATTACTAGTCCGTTGCTTCAATTTTCTTGTTATACTTTTGTAACCATTCTAAGCTCATGTTTGTCCACGCAGCTTAATAAACTTGGCACTACTATTCCTGATACACAAACTCCTAAGAAAGAAACACAGTCTGTTTCTGGCTCGAGTGCATCTGCAGTCCATGTGGGTGCATCTTCTGAACTGCCTGCAAGTAGTGTCTCTGCCGGCATTTCAGGGCTTACCAACATTCCCAATTTGGATGCTGTGAAGCGAGCACAAGAGCTTGCTGCTAAGATGGGATTTCGCCAGGATCCACAGTTTGCACCTCTTATCAACATGTTCCCTGGTACATCCAGTGAACTGACTGTTCCTCAAAGACCTGCCAAGGCTCCTGTTCTCCGTCTTGATGCTCAAGGTAGGGAAATTGATGAGAATGGAAATGTTATCAGCATGACCAAGCCAAGCAACCTGAGTACTCTAAAGGTAAACATCTGCAACTTAACATATGTGTCAGGATGACATGTAGTCTGTACATTGACCCACTACTTTTGGTTCATCCTTTGCTAGGTCAACATTAACAAGCAGAAGAAGGATGCATTCCAGATTATCAAACCAGACTTGGAGTCGCTTGCAAAAGCTACTGTTCATTTTGATGAAAGGATGGGCATCAACCCAACTAAGCTCCTTCGTCCTAAAAGGCCAGGATTCCAGTTTATTGAGGAAGGCAAACTTTCGAGGCAGGCTGAATTGCAGAGGATCAAGGTTTGTAAGGATTAACCTCTTTTTGGATATACTGCAGTCATGTTTTAGTTTATTGTACCTTCGGTACCTAAACTTAATTGTTTGATTGTGCAGAATCAATTTGGCGAAGCACAAGCCAAAGAGCTTAAAGTAAAGCAAGCTCAACTTGCTAAGGCAAAGGTCGAGGTAGACATGAACCCAAACCTAATTGAAATTGCTCCTGGTGGAAGGCCTCCAAAGCAAAAGCAGAAGGAAGAGATTCCTGACATTGAGCCATGGTTTGCTGCTACCTTACTCTGCTGATCGTTTGTAGACCCCCTTTATCAGTACACAGCAACTAATGCCTCTTTTATTTCTTTTCAGGGACTCAAAGATTTTGGTATCTCCTACGTATGAGGACATCTCCTTGGAAAAGCTTAATATGGATAAGATCACCATCTATGTGGAACATCCAGAACCATTGGAACCACCGGCTGAGCCTGCACCACCACCGCCTCAGCCACTTAAGCTGACTAAGAAGGAGCAGAAGAAGCTCAGAACACAGAGGCGCCTCGCTAAGGAAAAAGATAGGCAAGAAATGATTAGGCAAGGCCTCTTGGAGCCACCAAAGCCCAAGGTCAAGATGAGCAACCTTATGAAAGTACTTGGTGCAGAAGCTACACAGGATCCCACACGTATGGAGATGGAAATCCGAACTGCTGCTGCAGAGCGTGAGCAGGCTCACGTGGACCGCAACATTGCCCGCAAACTCACGCCATCAGAACGCCGTGAGAAGAAGGAGAGGAAGCTGTTTGATGATCCCAACACACTAGGCTGTATTGTTTGTGTGTACAGAATCAGAGACCTGTCGCACCCCCAGACCCGCTTCAAAGTTGACGTGAATGCCCAAGAGAACCGGCTGACTGGTGCGGCGGTTATCACAGATGGTATAAGTGTTGTGGTTGTGGAAGGAGGGAGGAAGTCGATCAAGAGGTACAATAAGCTGATGCTGAACCGGATTGACTGGGCTGCTGCAGTTGGTGGCGAGGATGACGCCGATGAGGAACCAGACAGGCCGGTGAATAGCTGCGTGTTAGTCTGGCAGGGTAGCGTGGTGAAGCCCACCTTTCCCAGGTTCGGTGTGCATCAGTGTCGGAGTGAGGCTGCTGCCAAGAAGGTGTTTGCAGATGCTAAAGTTCCACATTACTGGGACCTGGCTGTCAACTTTTCGGAAGATTCGTCTTGACCTCAGCTTCTGTTCTAAGGCAGTGAGAGTTTGCTGTGGGATTGCTCTACTATTCACATGCAGTTGGTGAGACTGCTGAATGCTAGTAGTGCGAACGTTTACTGGACCGACTACTTGTATTGTCACGAATATGTCATTTTTCAGACTGTTGATGCTTGTTATGTCTGTCTACATGATCTAAGCACTGAACGCATGGAAGGGCTGTTGGATTTTTGCAGCATATGCTTTCAAATAAATTTGGTAAGCTTCATCAGTTTAAGATTGTGCAGGCCTTGAATACTTTTATGCCGTGAATTATGTTTATGGTGTTGCGTACGATGCTAGCACGATGAAGTTGCAAACTCCGATCTAAACTTTTCCGTCACCGAACATGTATTAAATGAGAGTTAGTCGTGCAAAACCATATGTTATCTGATCTTTCACAACGAGCCCCAAATGAATCTAACTGGCAGCAAAATTGCACCTCAGGTGGGGTTTGTACTAGTTTTGCCGAAGCTTCTTCCCCTCGAAAATCTCATTGAGGTTTGTGCTAATTTTGCTAAAGCCGGACAATCTCATTGATGAACAACGGCCGATGGACGTGGCTTCAGTCCTTCAGCTCGCCTCCTGTCATACCCTTAGCCTCTCCCCCATGCACTTGCCTTGCAAATGATGGGCGATTATCAGTGCCAGTCATAGCAGTTCATAGTCCATAATTCATATTATTCTCTTTTTTTTTTTGCACATAAGTCATACGTACTATTATTCTCTGCAACCCCTTCTCTCCGTTTGCAGCATACTCCCTCCGTCCTTTAAAGAGTGTACTTCCAACTTTGTTGGAGGGTCAAATTATTTCAAAGTTTGACCGAGTTTATGCAAAAATATATCAATGTTTGTGAAATCAAATAGGTATATGATGAAAGTATATTTTATCACGAATCTAATGCTACTAATTTGATGGCATAAATGTTGATGTATTATTATATAAACACGGTCAAATATAAAAAAGTTTGACTTTCCAAAAAAGTTGGAAGTACACTCTTTAAAGGACGGAGGGAGTATTCCCTTTGGTTTTTGTGGCCACCGCTGGTGATCTGCTTCTCAAAGTGCTCACTGAGATTGGCCATGATACATACTGTACAATGCTGACACAGCCTGCCCATCCGGCGCTGCGGCCTGCTCCAGGCTTCAGTGCATCTCAGAGTTGGCAAATTTATCATGAAAAATATGTTGCTGTCCAAGGCTATTCCTAATCCTGGGTATATATAAGACCAACGTCTTTGCAAAACGGACACTCAAATAGTAATAAATATTGCCCTTCTTTTGGTTGACTTTTTTCTCACTTGGAGTTGGAAATTTCTTCCTTCGCAACATGGCTCTGTGGAACATTTGAAAGGAGAGGAATTTACGCAATTCCTCTTCAGGAGGTACTCGTATGGCCCATTTTGAGCTGGCCGTTTTCGTATTTGAGGAGATTTCTCAGCGGCAATGGCCTTTGGCCGGCCGCACGACAGCGAGGGCATTGGCTGGTGGGCTAAGGGTTTGTACAAGGGTTTTGGTGATTTTCCTTCGAAAACTCCCCCCTTCAAAAACTATAGTACTTAAACGACCTCTCAAAAGCAGCCAATGAGAAAATCAAATGTATCCTCTAACAACAGGAGCTCCACATCCACTCAAAATTTGGTGGGGTGTCATGGGGTTCCTACGCGAATCTTGCATACATTGGTTGTAGAGAATTCAGGTGAGTACCTCGCCTCCAAATATCCTGAGTAACAACAGACAAGGGAGCGCACTGAAGCGGTATTTCTAATTCATGCAATTAGGCGAAGGCTTGATCAGTCGATTCACCATTATCACTCCCTCCCTGTGTAAAGTAATATAAGCGCGTTTAGATCACTACTCTAGTAGAATAGTGATCTAGACGCTTTCATTTTAGTTTTTTTACAGAGTAAGTACAAGTTACCCACTCTTTATGCGCTATTTTTTTTAAATAATACATTTTTTATTAATTTTCATTAATATTACGTTGGGTAATTTTTTTTCAAAAATAATACACCGTCGGCCCGCTGCAGGCCGACTGGGCCTAGTCGGCCCACAGCAGGTCGATTGGATTCCAATCGGCCTACAGCTGGCCGACTAGCCCCTGTCGGCCCACTGTGGGTTGATTGGGTCCTCTGGAGCTAATTGGCTCGCTTTGGGCTAATTGTTTTTGCAAAAAAAAGGCATAAAAAATATATGTTTAAAAAAATGTTAATCATGTAATTAAAAAATGTTAAACGTGTATAAGAAAATGTTCCTGATGTATACAAAAAATGTACAACATATATGTAAAAAAAATGACTAAAGTATGTTTTAAAAAGTGTTAATCATGTATTTAAAAATTGTTAAATGTGTGTATAAAAATGTTCTTTATCTATGCAAAAAATATAGAATGTGTATGAAAAAAAGTTGACACCAAAAAAATATGTTTGAAAAAAATGTTAATCATGTATTTGAAAAAATGTTCAACGAGTACACAAAAATGTTGCATGTATTGGAATGAAAGGTTAAACGTGTATAAAAAATGTTCCAGCTCCGGATCCGGTATGGAAGCATCACGGACCTAAGTATGATTGGTTGCTCTTTTTGTATGGAACTAGAACATTTTTTTTCAAACATATTGTTTTGGTGTCAATTAATAAAAAATGTATTTTTCCAGCTCCGGATCCGGTATGGAAGCATCACTGCCTAATTTTTCAAACATATTTTTTTAAACATTTTTTTGAACATTTTTTTTATCTAGTGTAATATTTATGAAAATTAATAAAAAAATGTATTATTTTTTAAAAAATAGCTCTTTATGCAGTCAAGAAATAATATCCCACGGGTTGCACTCTTCAGAAACCATGCACCTTCCTGTACACGAAACCACTGGAGTACATTGTTATCCGCGTACATACCATACGTAATCAGATAGCTGCCCCCCCTAAGCACCATTAAGAAAGTACTAATGCTTAGTTTAATCATCACCATTTCTTTTCTCCTGAACATCTGTCCACCTGCCATAGTCATGCCTTGTCATTTCCCATCTTGTAAAATTGACTCCTTATGCGCGCAACATCCTCGTCATGCCACGCCCTCCATAATACTAAAAGTATCATTTGTAGTATTATGTAAATTTGCAACAAAGTCTCCAGTTGAAAGGCACCTCTCTTCAAGGTTACTTCTATATTCCTCCGGTGTCGACAAGATGCGCTACTTGAGTTTTGATGTATTTTTCTCCCGGGGATCAGAGGGGATGGGAGGACTAGTACGTGATTTTTTTTCAATATGAAATATCTCTTAAACCGAGTATCCATATTACAAACTGTTTTCACCATTGTACTCCTCACATCGAAACTTTCATAACTAGATCTCATATTGATAGAAAAAGCTATGCCATGGCCCTGCCTTTTGAACATCATCAATCTAATAGTAAAAAAAAGCTTCAGTAGCCTCTCTATGAGATGAATACTATTGGCCTTATTTATCTTTGGCTATGCCATTTGTCGAAAACAGCTATTGGGACTTACGACAAGTTGTACTCGTTTTTTTGCTAGAGTGAAGGCAAGTGCTCGTGCCATGTAGTTTGGCCTCGTTGATGGGATGGAGGAGGCCGAGACGGCGGTCTTGAGTTTGCTGGTTGGATGCAGGGGCAACGGCCCCGGGCTACGGTTCGGCGATGGCCCTATGTGGTGGGGTTGTGGCTTTGCTTCGCGTTGGTGGCATTCCGGCGCTTCGAGGGTGGCGAGGTCTATCATGGTTGTGGGTTTTACATGATTGTCCCTTTATCAATCATGTGGTTAGAGTTTTTGCACGGTTGTCTCTTTATCAATCATGTTGTCGGATCTTTTGCACGGTTATACCTTATCAATCGTGTGGTAGGTGTGTGTGTTTATCGAGTTTTCGCCCGGTTATCCCTAATTAACGGGCCAATTCTCTTCTTAATAAAATGCAGGAACCCCTTGCCCCTCTTGAGGTGTCTTGAAAAGAATATGAATTAGACATGCCTTAGGCCTACCCACCTTCTCAAAGGGATTAGAGAGATCGAGAGAATTTTGACTTGTAAGGGATTTAATCCTCCTCATCCCTGCCAATCCCCCTAAATTCCTTGTCAAACGAGGCCAGGCCTTATGAGTGTTTGGTCCCTTCGGTACGTACAAGAGCCTACAAACAACCCTATTTCCCTGTTTTGATCGAATGGAGAACACTTCAATGCCGACAAAATAACAAAGGCACGGGTGCACTAAATTACCAGGATTGATGCAGGTAGTACCTATGGATCCGAGTTAAATAAAGTTGCAGAGCCCCCCCGCAAAAAAAAAAAAGTTGCAGAGCCGCAGTGATATCATCCAAATTCTGGATGGCGACAAGGGTCCTTGTAATAGTACAGTAATTCCTAGTACGGCGGCTCATGTCCCGCCAGCGCAAACGCCAAACACGAACAGTGGCGTTATTGAGATTATTTCTCTAGGGAGGGCTCCACGGTAATTTGGCTGGGATGGAGTGGTTAGATAGATTGGTTCACGGAGCTAGGGATGGCACCATTCATGCCCCTCGACCAGCTTATAACAAGTGGCCCCAATCATCACTTTCCCCCACGCACAAAGGCACAGTAGAGGAAGCAGAAGCTCCAGCTTCAGGTTCAGCTTGTTCTCCATAGCAATGGCTGGCACTGGCAGCACCTGGCTCCTGGTGTGTTTCCTCGCCTCTCCAACTCAGTTTCCTTCGTTTCCTACTCCATCTTCGTTTTCCTCTCCCCTCTTTTGACATGTTTTGCTTCTTTCACTTGCTGTGTCGATGCGATCTATGTAATTCATATTAGAACCCTTTGTTCAACTCCATTCGCTTGATTGATCACGCAGCTGGAGCAGAAGGGAGCTGGGCCGGGAGCAAGGAGCTCCCACGCCATCACCCTCGTCGGCGGCACGGCCTACTCCTTCGGCGGAGAGTTCACCCCGCGCCTTCCCGTGGACAACACCATGTACGCCTTCGACCTCAAGGCGCAGTCCTGGTCCGCCCTCCACGCGGCCGGCGAGGTGCCCCCGCCACGCGTCGGCGTCACCATGGCCTCCGTCGGCGCCACGGTGTTCGTGTTCGCCGGCCGCGACAAGGACCACACGGAGCTCAACGAGCTCTACTCCTTCGACACGGCCACCAGCACCTGGACCCTGCTCTCCTCCGGCGACGACGGCCCGCCGCACCGGAGCTACCACTCCATGGTGGCCGATGGCGAGGGGAGCCGCGTGTACGTCTTTGGCGGCTGCGGCAACGCCGGCAGGCTGAACGACCTGTGGGCCTACGACGTCGCCGCCGGGCGCTGGGAGGAGCTGCCTTCGCCGGGGGCGGCCTGCCCTCCCCGCGGCGGGCCCGGGCTGGCGTTCGCCGGCGGGAAGGTGTGGGTGGTCTACGGGTTCTCCGGGGGCGCGGAGCTCGACGATGTGCACTCCTACGACCCGGCCACCGGCGAGTGGGCCGTGGTCGACACCACCGGCGACAAGCCCACCCCGCGGAGCGTGCTCTGCGCCGCCGGGGTCGGGAAGCACGTGGTGGTGTTCGGCGGCGAGGTGGATCCCAGCGATCTCGGCCATCTAGGCGCCGGCAAATTCTCCGCCGAGGCCTTCGTGCTAGACACCGACACCGGCGCGTGGGCCAAGCTTGATGACGCTGGGTCTGGTCACCACCCTGGTCCTCGCGGTTGGTGCGCTTTCTCGGCGGGGGCGCTCGACGGCCGGCGCGGCATGCTTGTCTACGGCGGCAACTCGCCGACGAACGACCGGCTTGGCGACATGTTCCTCTTCACTCCGCTTCTAGCTTGAGTCAGCACGCCAGCTAGGTGGTGCCCGCAGCTCTGTGTGCAATTGGAGTGGTCTGTGACGAACTTGCTGCTTTGTTAATGCTGTGTGTCATAGTACTAGTAGATGATTTGCATCTTGCCCGCAGCTCTGTGTGCAATTGGAGTGGTCTGTGACGAACTTGCTGCTTTGTTAATGCTGTGTGTCATAGTACTAGTAGATGATTTGCATCTTGTGTGTTTATGTTGTGTATGTAATAAATGAAGAATAATAGTACTCGTAGTAGTAATGATGAATTGGGTGTTTTACATTGCTCTGCGACCAAGATCTCATGGCTAATACTAAATCCAAATACTACTGTACTAACGTCAGCTCTAGACATTTTGCGCCTCTGTCTGCATTGACCGTTCGTGGTTGGCATGCACGAATCTCGACGTGGGGCAGCAATCGCACAAACATGCCCACTTAACACACACACACTCCTCCCCCAATTCCTGCCCCACTCACCCCTCTCTGTGTCCGCCCGCAGGCGACACACGCAGTGGTTCTTCATAGTCGCCGGCGATTTCGCACGGGGTTGACCGTCGGCATCGGGTTCTCCCTTCCCCGCGCGACGTCCTCTCTCTCTCCCATTTTTTCTGCTAGCTTTCTCCATCGGGGAATCAGTGGGGATTTTAGCGGTTGCTCAGGGTTAGGGTGGCCGTTTCTGCTTTGTTTCATGGCGGGGGCTCCGCGACGTGTATCAGGGTTTAGAGACCGGGGGGTGTTGGTGGGGCAACGCG
>NC_041389.1:319595805-319605955 GCF_002162155.2 Triticum dicoccoides | reverse complement strand
GGGGGGGGGGGCTCCCAGGCGTTGCTGTACCAATCATGTGCTCGTCGTGGTGGGAAGGGTTCTAAGTGCTCGTCAGAATCAGTGTAGCAGGTGGTGTAGCCACGGCCGCACGGAGGCCATGGGAAGCGGCGCGGTTCGCTTTTGGCGATTTTGGACTGCGTGAGTTGGTTCCCTATACGCGAACTTATCCCCAGTTTGAGTCTAGGGGTTAGCAATTATATCCCAATTTGAATCTAGTTTTGCTGGTTTAGTTGAATTTGTTGTTCTGCTGTTGCCGAATTACCACCATTTTTGCGATGCTCTCCTTATCTGGTTAATACAAATTTGCCACGGACCATATGTGCATGATGGAGTTTTTTGACACGCTCTCCTCATCTGGTTAATGCAATTTTTTGCCATGGTCCTTATGTGTGTGATGAGATTTTGCCATGCTCCCCTGATCAGATTAACGTCGATTTGTCATCTTTTGTCAGTAATTTTTGCATTAACCTCTTTTTTTAGTTCATATTGTAACTTTTGTTGTGCCTTTTGTGTTTGTCTTTCTTTCTGTTTTCAACAGAAAGACTATGAGGGAGGCCCTTACAATATAATTGTTGCAACAAACTCATATTGCAAGTACCATGCCTTAAACTTGAGTGGGTGGGAAGGCATCAGCTTGTGTTCCGTTGCATATTACACTTCAAGATTGTTAGGAATCGCGGGGCTGATGTTGGCGATGATTTTGTCAACATGAAAGGGAAGGGGGTGGCTGCCGATAAACAACTTCAAAAGGAGGTACCAAAACTTTTCACGTCCCCTACTGTATGCTAATTTTACCTATGCAGTCCTATCACGACAATTCCACTCCTGATGTATGTAGAAACAATGGGAAATTGTGTCTTGTCTTTTGCTTCCTTTTCTAGCCTCATATTTTTGGTTTGTTTTCAGTTAATAAATCACATATTTTCTTCTCCATGCAATTTTTAACCATGGGGATGGCAATTTTGATCCTTCACTTGCTCACGCCCATGGCATTTTTTGCCTTTTTTTGCTCCATATCATACTATCTTCTGTATGATAATTCTACCAATCTAGTTATCTCATTGGCAAGTTTACTAGCTTTTCTGTATAAACAATGGCAAATTCACTTCTGATTTCTCTGTGTTTTGCATGTGCTTGTACCCCAGTTATCAGTACTCTTCTTGGCTTTGCATCTAAGTGACTTCTCCTTCAGGATGCCAGTTCGATGGCAATTGTCCACCTTGCTTTTGCCTCTGGTTGTGATCCCTGTCAGGAGGCAAGCAATTGCCCTTCAAAATATAGGGCGAGCAGCCTGATACGTCTTCAACATATCTATAAATTTTTATGGTTCCATGTGGTTATATTATCATTCTTGGATGTTTTACAATCATTTTAGCAACTTTATATCATTTTTTGAGTCTAACATATTGACATAGTGCCCAGCACCAGTTGCTGTTTTTGCTTGTTTTTTACTTCGTAGGAAATCAATACCAAACGGAGTCCAAATGCAGCAAAACATTTAGGTGATTTTTTCTAGACCAGAAGACACAAGATGGGCCAAGAAATTACCTGAGGGGGGCTCCGAGGGGAGCACAACCCACCAGGGCGCCATGCGCGCCCAGGTAGGTTGTGCCCACCTCGGTGGCCTCCAGCACTGCTTCTTTACTCTATAAATAGCCCAATATTCTAGAAACCCTAGGGGAGTCGACGAAAATCAATTTAAGCCACCGCAAGTTTCAGAAACCATAGATCCAATCTACACACCATCACAGAGGGGTTCATCATCCTCATTGGTACCTCTCCGATGATGCGTGAGTAGTTCATTGTAGACCTATGGATCCGTAGTTTGTAGCTAGATGGCTTCCTCTCTCTCTTTTGATTCTCAATACAATGGTCTCTTAGAGATCTGTTTGATGTAACTCTTTCTGTGGTGTGTTTGTTGGGATCCTATGAACTTTGAGTTTATGATCAGATCTATGTTTTTATCCATGAAAGTTATTTGAGTCTCTTGATCTCTTATATGCATGATTACTTATAGCCTCGTATTTCTTCTTCGAATCTTTGTTTTAGTTAGGCCAACTAGATCGATTTTTCTTGCCATGGAAGAGGTGCTTTGTGATGGGTTCGATCTTACGGTGCTTGATCCCAGTGACAGAAGGGGAACCAACACGTATGTATCATTGCTATTAAGGATAATAAGATGGGGTATGTTTCTACATAAATAGATCTTGTCTACATCATGTCATCATTCTTATTGCATTACTCCATTTATCCATGAACTTAATACACTAGATGCATGCTGGATAGCGGTCGATGTATGGAGTAATAGTAGTAGATGCAGGTAGGAGTCGGTCTACTAATGTTGGACGTGATGCCAATATAATGATTATTTCCTGGATATCGTCATGATTATTTGAAGTTCTATCAATTGCCCAACAGTAATTTGTTTACCCACCGTATACTATTTTTCTCGAGAGAAGCCACTAGTAAAATCTATGGCCCCTGGGTCTCTTCTTTATTATATTTTCCTTCGAGATCTATTTTTATTTGCTTTTATTTTCAGATTTATTAATCCAAAAACACAAAAATACCTTTCTGCAATTTATATGTATTTATTTTATCTCGCGTTCCCGCGAGATCTATTTATCCAATCTACTACAATTTTACCTATCCTTTTACCCGTGAGGGATTGACAACCCCTCTCTTACGCCGGGTTGCAAGTATTTGGTCTTTGTGTGCAGGAGCTGTTTACGCGGTGTTGCATGGTTCTCCTACTGGTTCGATAACCTTGATCTTATCACTGAGGGAAATACCCACCGTAGCTATGCTGCATCATCCCTTCCTCTTTGGGGAAATACCGATGTAGTTCAAGCCGCATCATAGCCTCCAAGCTGATGGGCATGTCGCAAAGCTCTTCTGTGAAGAGAGCATCAACATGGTCTATCAACAGGGGTGGAGTTGGCACGGTAGCAACAATTGAGTTTCCAGACAACTTCACCTCCAACTGCTCCATCACAAAGGCGAATCCCGACCCTCACAAGAGGTCGCCAGCGAGTCCACATTTGTATGCTCCACTAAGAGAGGCAAATAAGGCTCACACAAACTCCTGAAGCTTAGGCATGACCTGCAACACCAGAGCCATGATCTCAGCGATGGCCTCGTTCTCAATGGAAGATAAAACTGTGGCCAAGGCAGACAGTGATGACGAAGTGTCCCCAACACGAGGGGAGAAACAACCATAGAGCTTAGTTCCCTTATCCCCTTAGCAGCCAACACTGACCTCACGAAGATGATGCAATGTACCAGTGGTATGTAACACGGTCGACACAAGCCTGCTAAAAGCAGCCTCTAGCCCCAGCAATCTCTCAATCCGTGGTAGAGAGTCTTGCAACCGAGCGGACTGAAGGACCATATCAGACGGGGTTGCCGAGCCAGCGGGAGAAAAAATGGCCGATGCCCAAGACCCATGATGAAGTACTTTAGAGGGAAGTGTGGAATCAATCTGACTCTCACATGTAGAGCTCGAGGATGCTCGACATCGAGGTGGGGCACTGGTAGCACGATAAGGCATGCCAGTTAGCTAAGCGCACACCATGGATTTCGGCAATCACACATATGGTGACCGTTCTCCAAACTGTGGGAGCACCAAAGGGGGTCTCTCCAAAAAGATCTGCATGATGCCAAGGAGCGAGGCATCCACAACATCTTCCAAAGAGCCAAGCAGAGATTGATCAAGGGAGAAATGGCAGGGCTGGTGATGACGGATGGCGCGGACTGCACCGGGGAGGCACTTCTTGCCATCCCCCACTTTGCCTCTTCTGCTTCATGCCCCATGCTTGACCGAGTCGGTTGTCTGTCCATGGTCGAGCTATTGGTAGCCAGTGGTGTCAGCGGGGCCAACTACTCCTCATCGTCATCATAGTTGTCCTCTGAAAGTGTATTTGGCACTTAAACTATATTTTGGGGTGCTGACAATGTGGTTAGTGGAACTAATATCGGGTGCTAAAGTTTATCTCAGGATATTGGTTCCAAGTCTTGAAGGAGGTGTGTGACCCCCCAACTCAAAAATATCAAAGGCGTGGTCTACCGGCGATTCAAAGGTTTTTCTATTGGTTCGATTCGAGTCGTAGGAAATATCGCACTATTAAGAGGGGTCTTTGGGGATGTATGTCGTGTGGGAGTGCCTTTGCCGAAACATATACACCTAGCCTCCCTACTCCTACCACTTTATTTTCCATAGTGTGCTAGTCAGGGTACCCAGAAAGTTTGCTATAGAGTGTTTTTGGATACCCCATGCGCACGGGGTCTTTTGACCCGCGTGCACTGATACGTCCCCAACGTATCTATACTTTTGATTGTTCCATGCTGTTATATTATCATTCGTGGATGTTTTACAATCATTTATAATCATTTTATATCATTTTTTGGTACTAACCTATTGACATAGTGCCGAGTGCCAATTGCTGTTTTCTGCTTGTTTTTTACATCGCAGGAAATCAATATCAAACGGAGTCCAAACGCAGCGAAACTTTTTGTGGATTTTTTCTGGACCAGAAGACACCTATTGGGCCAACAAAGTACCTGAGGGGAGCTCCGAGGGGAGCAAAACCCTGCCCACCTCGGTGGCCTCCCACACTGCCTTTTTGCTCTATAAATACCCCACTATTCCAGAAACCCTAGGGGAGTCGACGAAAATCAATTCCAGCCGCTGCAAGTTCCAGAACCACCAGATCCAATCTAAACACCAACACGGAGGGGTTCATCATCCTCATTGGTGCCTCTCCAATGATGCGTGAGTAGTTCATTGTAGATCTACGAGTCCGTAGTTAGTATCTAGATGGCTTCCTCTCTATCGTTTGATTCTCAATACAATCGTCTCTTGGAGATCCATATGATGTAACTCTTCTTGCGGTGTGTTTGTTGGGATCCAATGAACTTTGAGTTTATGATCAAATCTATGCTTTTATCCATGAAAGTTATTTGAGTCTTCTTGGATCTCTTATATGCATGATTACTTATAGCCTCGTATTTCTTCTCCGATATTTGGGTTTTGTTTGGCCAACTTGATCTATTTATCTTGCAATGTGAGGAGGTGTTTTGTGATGGGTTTGATCTTACGGTGCTTGATCCAAGTGATAGAAGGGGAACCGACACGTATGTATCGTTGCTATTAAGGATAACAAGATGGGGTCTATTTCTAGATAAATAGATCTTGTCTACATCATGTCATCGTTCTTATTGCATTACTCTATTTTTCCATGAACTTAATACACTAGATGAATGCTGGATAGCGGTCGATAGGGGTGGGCATAAAAACCGACGAACTGAAGACCGAACCGATGCCGAAACCGAAAAAACCGATTTTTCAGTTTTTGTTGATGCTACAGTAAAATTCGGTTTTCGGTTATACTAACCAAATTTAATTCGTACAGTTCGGTTTTACACCGTTAACCGAAAGAGAAACCGAAGTAACTTGATGGCACACACAAAATCCTAGCGCCCAGGTAGTGCACGAGTGCGCGTGGCCGCATTTTTTTGAGCGGAGTGCGAGTGCGCGTGGCGGCATGTGCGGAGTCAGACAACTTGTACCTCTTTGGGCCTTCCACGTACATGCAACTATCCACGGCCCACACTTCTTAATAATTTCTCCCAGCCAGCACAACACGTCACTTCATTTGGAATTATCCCACCTCGCCTAGCTACTTGGGATGAGACCGTGAGCTTGCCTACATAAGAAAGCAGGGTACGACAGTTTACACAACCATTACTGTTTCTATAGTTAATTGTTCAGTGCATGCCATACAAGTATGTTTTCTGTATGTGTGATCTCTAATTCGGTTAAAACGGAAAAGCGAACCGAAACAATCGGTTAACCAAACTTTCGGTTAGTTGAATTTTTGTGTCTATTTCGGTTTTCACTCTGGCTAACCGAATTATTAAAAAAACAAATAGTAGAAACCGAAATTTTGGTTTCTACTGAACGCCCAGGCCTAGCGGTCGATGTATGGAGTAATAGTAGTAGATGCAAGTAGGAGTTGGTCTACTAATCTTGAATGTGATGCCTATATAATGATCATTGCCTGGATATCGTCATGAGTATTGGAAGTTCTATCAATTGCCCAACAGTAATTTGTTTTCCCACCATTTGCTATTTTTCTCGAGAGAAGCCACTAGTGAAACCTACGGCCCCGGGTCTCTTCTTTAATATATTTGCCTTCGCGGTCTATTTTTATTTGCTTTTATTTTCAGATCTATTAAACCAAGAATACAAAAATACTTTGCTGCACTTTATTTCATTTGCGATCTAGTTATCCAACCTATTACAACTTTCCCCCGTCCACTCACCAATTTCTGGCACCGTTACCCGAAAGGGATTGCCAACCCCTTTAACACGTGGGTTGCGAGTATTTGTTATTTGGGTGCAGGAGCTGTTTATGTTGTGCTGCGTGGTTCTCCTAATGGTTCGATAACCTTGATATCATCACTGAGGGAAATACCTATCGTCGCTGTGCTACATCATCCCTTCCTCTTTGGAGAAATACCGACGTAGTTCTAGCAAACATCAAAAGAAATTTCTAGCGCCGTTGCCAGGGATACATCATCAACCCAAGTTCCCAATCACAAATCTCATTTCCTTGCAATTTACATTATTTTCCATTTTCCTCTCGTTTTCCTCTCCCTCACTTCACAAAAAATGCCGTTTTATTCGCCCTCTTTTTTGTTAGCCGTTTTCTTGTCAGATCTATTCACATTCTTGCTTTCTAGTCACAATGGCTGGTTTGACCACTCCTCCTTTGTTACCAGATTTTGAAGTTTCATACTTCAAACAAAGACAAGGAGAAAATTTGAAAGATGCTTGGTATAGGCTAATGGAATCCTATCGTGTTTGCAACTTAAAGGGAGACACACAAAATTTTCTTCAAAATTTTTATATAGGACTAGCAACAAGGCCCGTGAGTTGCAAATGTCTATAATCTAAGAATTTGTAGCTATTTCTTAAATACATGAAGAGTTGTTAAAAAGGTTGTTAAAAAGATACATGATTTTTTAATCATAAAAAAGAGTTTTTTTTGGCTGGAAAAGAACATTTCTGTATGGTCTCCTGTTGATGCAGGTACTTGCGCCCCTATTTCATCACTATTTCTTGCCATACATGTAGGTATTGGTCTCTATTTCATCACTATTTATATCTTATCAAATTTGTATTTATTTGTCATGCATGCTTGCTTTTTACCTTTTTTCACGTATGTCCTCTTTTTCTTCTTCTTATATATTGGAGAATAGCACAACATCTCATCTTTATTGGATCTCCTATGCATTTTCTCTTTTATTTATTTTATAGCGGATATCCCGTCTTTATTGGGTCCTTATTTTATCTCTTGTCATGCATGTCCTTATTTATCTTCAATTTCATGTCCAATCCTAATTTTGCTGAGGTGTTCATCCCCAATCTGAATCAGTACCAGTATAAAAAAATGGATAATGCATTGTTGATTAACATTGCAGCCTAGATAGTATTTTTTTAATTGTTAACAGGTAAAATAATATCATATTCAGATTCTACATATTTTTCTAATCAAATTTCATATATAACATGTTAAATTTGGAGTTACGGTTTAAAAGATATGATTATTTTAAAAAACATTTGATATGTATTGCAAGTTTAATGTCGGAAATATTAAGGGGTTTTCTACAAAATAGCATGACAGACTAAGAATACTTATTTCTTTTATTAGTAGGTATAGATAGGCTTTGCATCATAGACAACTTTTAGATTTTGCCGCAAAAGGGAATTCTATTGAGCTTGATGTCAATGCTGCCTATGAAATCTTAGAAGGAATTTTGGGGGTTCCACCAAAAAAGAAAGGGTTTTCTTTCACCCCAGAGGGAGTTCAAATTTTGGACAAACTTGGTGATTTGCATAAGCATATGGTTGAATTGCAAAAATATAATGAACCTCTTAAACATCTTAATGGTAGTATCAATCGTTTGAACACTTTGATTACCCTTTGCAATAAACGGTTGGATATTTTAGATCTCAAGATGATTTCTTTCCTGAAAAATTTAGGGAAGTGCAAAGAGCCTCCCAGATTTGAAAATACCCTTACTAAAGTGGCAAAGACTACAGATGACAACACTTAGATCCTCCACATTATGCCTAGCTAGGGGCGTAAAATGATAGCGCTCGTTGGGAGGCAACCCAACTTGTATCTTTTTGATTTTTGGTTTTCTTGATGTTTTAAATAAAACACCCAATTATGCCTTTGATATGTGTTTTTGTGGTTTAAATTAGTGTATGTGCCAAGCAAAGCCTTTGGAATGATTTGGGTGAGAGTTGATTTGATCTTGCTGAAAAACAGAAACTATTGAGCTCACGAAAAAATTCCCATTCTTAACAGAAGAGTGCTTTTGAGTTGATTCTTTTTGCAGAAGATTAATATACAAATTTCTCATGTTGTCCTAATTTTTCAGAATTTTTGGAGTTACAGAAGTATTTGAAATATCCAGATTGCTACAGACTGTTATGTTTTTGACAAATTCTATTTTCTTTGCGTTGTGTGCTTGTTTTGATGATTCTATGGTTTTCTTTGAATAGTTTTTGCCATAGAAAAGTTGGAATACAGTAGATATAATGCAAAAATAAAATATGAATGGGTTTTCAACAGTACTTATAGTAGTGGTTTGCTTTCTTATACTAATGAATCTCATGAAGGTTTTGTTGAGTTTTGTGTGATTGAAGTTCTCAAGTTTTGGGTGATATTATGATGGATGAAGGAATAAGGATTAGCAAAAGGCTAAGCTTGGGGATGCCCGAGGCACCCCAAGATAATATTCAAGAAGTATCGAGTAACTAAGCTTGGGGATGCCCCCGAGTGGCATCCCCTCTTTCTTCTAACGACCATTGGTATTTTACTTGGAGCTATATTTTTATTCGTCACATATAATGTGTTTTGCTTGGAGCATCTTGTATGATATGCGTATTTGCTTGTTTTATTTTTTTATTTTAAGTCTTGAATCCTTGCTGGACACACCTATTTGAGAGAGCCAAAAATTATGCTATGCTTGCTCCTATGCTTCACTTAAATTTTTTAGAGCCATGGAAATGCTCTCATGTGTCACGCCCAATATGCGATACTATCCTAAAGAGACTCGAAGGTCCCACCAAGGATAGAACCGCATATTGATACACTTTTGCAAGGTGGATATCATTACATCAACATTACATAATAGATGGGGGTACATACAAAAGGCATACAATGCCACACGAATACAACATCATCTTACATAAGAGCACCATCCGACTACGGATGAAACACAAACAGAAACTCAAACGACATCCACCCTGCTAGCCCAGGCTGCCGACCTGGAACCTATCCCATGATCGAAGAAGAAGCAGAAAAAGAACTCCAAAACAAGCAAACATCGCTCTCGCGTCATGATCATCGCAAAAACTGTACCTGCAACTGTTTTTGTAGTAATCTGTGAGCCACGAGGACTCAGCAATCCCATTACCATGGGTATCAAGACTAGCAAAGCTTAATGGGAAAGGAATGGGTAAAGTGGTGAGGTTGCAGCAGCGACTAAGCATACATGGTGGCTAACATACGCAAATGAGAGCGAGAAGAGAAGCAAACGAACGGTCGTGAAGCTAGCAATGATCAAGAGGTGATCCTGAACACCTACTTACGTCAAACATAACCCAAAACCGTGTTCACTTCCCGGACTCCGCCGAAAAGAGACCATCACGGTTACACACACGGTTGATGCGTTTTAATTAAGTCAAGTGTCAAGTTATCTACAACCGGACATTAACAAATTCCCATCTGCCACATAACCGTGGGCACGGCTCTCAAAAGTTTATACTCTGCAGGGGTGTCCCAACTTAGCCCATGATAAGCTCTCGCGATCAACGAAGGATATACCTTCTCCCAGGAAGACCCAATCAGTCTCGGAATCCCGGTTTACAAGACATTTCGACAATGGTAAAACAAGACCAGCAAAGCCGCCCGATGTGCCGACAAATCCCGATAGGAGCTGCACATATCTCGTTCTCAGGGTACACCAGATGAGCCAGACGTCGGGTTGGCATAGACCCTGGTTGCCCAGGGGGCGCCGGACATCGCTCAGGTTGGACCAACACTCGGAGGAG
>NC_041389.1:319553994-319595716 GCF_002162155.2 Triticum dicoccoides | reverse complement strand
AAATAAAGATGACCCTCGGGCTCCGGAAACCCAAGGGAAAAAAGGGCTAGGTGAGGCAAATGGTAAAACCAAGGTTGGGCCTTGCTGGAGGAGTTTTATTCAAAGCGAACTGTCAAGGGGGTCCCATAAATCACCCAACCGCGTAAGGAACGCAAAATCCGGGAACATAACATCGGTATGACGGAAACTAGGGCGGCAAGAGTGGAACAAAACACCAGGCATAAGGCTGAGTCTTCCATCCTTTACCAAGTATATAGATGCATTATTAAAATAAGAGATATTGTGATATCCCAACATAATCCTGTCCACCATGGAGCAATCTTCAACTTCACCTGCAACTAACAACCCTATAAGAGGGGCTGAGCAAAAGCAGTAACATAGCCAAGCAACGGTTTGCTAGGAAGGGTGAAAAGGTTAGAGGCTGACATGGTAATTTGGGAAGGCTTGAAGAACAAGTGATAGGAAGCGCATCATAGCGATAGAACGAAGCAACTAGCATAGCAATGATAGTAGTGAGATCCAGGGTAGCGGTCATCTTGCCTAAAATCCCGCTAGGAAGAAGAACGAATCCATGAAGAAGACGAACGGGAGTAGTCGAACGAATCCTCACAATCGCAACATTACCGGAACTAAGAAGCAACACCGGAAAGAAACAAACAACATGGTAAATGCACAAGCATAAACATGGCATGATGCACAAACAAGTATTATGCATGTCCGGTTTAAAGAGGCATGGCATGGCAAAGTGCAACAAACAATACTACAAGTTAAGTGGAGCTCAATATGCAATGAGTTGCATATTGACAAAACACCACATTCATTTATTTAGTTCTCTCCCGTTTATGTACCCAACAATATTAAATGTTGTTTAACATGGCAAGAGGTGAAGCAAAAGTAAACTAACTATTTAGGCAAGTTTAAATGAGGCCGGAACAACAAACAACAATTCTGGAAAAACCTCATGTCCATATGTCAAATTTGGTACTGTTCTGCCCTAAAACATATTTTATTGTTGTTAAACAAGAAAATAAAGTGGACCATGTTAAACTAGGCATTTTTCCACCCCATTTACATATAAAGTTTATTTAAAACCGAGCTACGGTTATTTAGTTATGAAATAAACCATTTTAGCATGGCATTTGATCAAATTTAATCAAACAGCAATTTAAACATTTTAAACATGGATGAAAGTGGCATATTATTAATCTACACAAAATTCTAAGCATTTTACATGTTTAAATCATTTTAATCCGATGCACGGTTAATTAATTATTACATGCATGAACATGAGGGGTTTTCTGAAAAACTGCAGTTTCCTGGATAATGCTAAAATGCAGATCTGAAAAAAAACAAGACACGGGCCAAAACTGCTGGGTGCTGGGGCGCTCACCATGGGCCAAGCCCAGTCGGTGGAGATGATGCTGGCAGGCAGAGCCCGCTGGGCCTTGGAGAGGCTCGTAGCCCACACGAGCAGGAATAGAGGAGGCGGGCGCCTGACGAGCGTGCTCCTGTTCATTGCAGAGGAAGCAGAGGCCGGCGATGGTGGCTTCAGGCGAGGAAGGGGACGGCAATTTGGCGCGGGACTTGGGGCCCCGGAGGTGGGGACGGGGCGGATCCGGCTGGCCGGCGCCGGATCTGGGCAACGACGGCGTGGGCAGAGCTCAGGGGCGGCGTCGGTTCCCTGTGGAAGGAAGACAGGGAGGGAGCACATTCAGAGAGAAAGAGAGAGCAGGGAAGGAGAAGGAAGCAAGGGCTCGGCCTGGGAGCTGGTCTTGGACGCCGGCGGCGGGGTCTTGGCAGGTTCGGCGGCAGACGAAGCAGCTCTGTCGGTGGCGCTCGCCGATGCGGCTGCCGGAGGCGAACGGAGGCGGGTGCGGGCTCCTGCGCGGGAGGAGAGGGCACGACGCTAGGGTTTGGGGACGAGGCAGACGCTCGCGGGCGAGGGGCTCGGTGAGCTCGGGGATGAGCCTCTCCGCTCGGGGAGGCACGCGGTCGAGGACGACTGGGGCGACGACCTGCAGCTGCTTGAGTGGCCGGCGACCATCGGCGCGAGGTGGGGCATGGAGGAGCTCCTCTCCTCTGGATCGAACAGGGAGGAGAAAGCAGCGTGGTGCTGGTCTCTGGCGAGGCCGGTCGAAGACGGCGATCTCAGGCAGGGGAGCTCGGGCTCCTGGATCGAGAGGGGAGCGCGGGAAGGATGGACCCGAAGGGATACACTGGTTGGGTGGCGGCGGAAATCACGGAGATGGTCGGAGGCAGCAGGTTGGCTGGATCGGATCTGGGAGGATCCCTAGAGAGAAGGGAGTTGGATGACTCGCGGCGGCGCGATGGGACAAGGGGCTAGATTTTAGGGTTGCTGCCTAGGGGATTGGTCTATATATATAGCACTGGATTTTGGTTAGGGGCTATTTCGTCCCTCCGATCAAAATTAGATGGTTGGGAAAAATAGGCTAGGGAGTCTGATAAATAAAATGAAGATATTTTACGGATGTTTGGGGATAATCTGAACCCATCGGTAATGAAAGCCCGGTTTGGATTCGGGTAGGTTTGGACAAACTCGCGAGGGGGTCTATGGTTGTGCAGAGAGGCTCCGGTTTAGGCAAGAGGGAAAACGAAGAACAAGGTTGGAGACCAAGAATTAAGATAACAAAGGCATTGGGATATTTTGCAAGTGTGTTATGGTGAATTCCAAATTAATGAAATATTTAAAATAGCTCCATAAATATTAGGAGGATATGTTATAAAGAGAAATCACCATTGTGAATATCCCTCGATTTAAATGGACCGAGGATCCATACAATTTATTTAGATGAGTTGCAAAAATTAAATGAGATGATGGCATGATGACATGATGCAATGCAACAAGCAAATAAAACACACGACAAAGCTCGGAATAGCTGGAAGTCTTCTGGGGCGCCGGGCTCGGGGCATTACATCATGCTTCACTTAGATTTATTTGGGAGTTAGTAATTTTTTTAAGAAATTCTCTCTTGCTTCACTTAGATTATTTTGAGAGAAAGAAATTTTATGCTCATGTTCTTCACTTATATTTGTTTGAGCTTATTAAAAGAAACATATAAAACTAGCCCCAAAGTGATAGATATCTAAGGAGGATATAATAAAAAAATTCATGAAGATCATTGGACAAAATAAACTTGGTTCTTTGTAATGGTTTTGAGATATGACGATATGATATATGAGTCATGTTGATGAGTAATTATGCTTTAGTAATAATATTAGTGTTAAGGTTTGTGATTCCCTATGCAAGCACGAAAGTCATTAGTTATGCAATGAAATTACATCCTACTTGTGGTGCATTATTCGGTGTTAGTTATGCTTAATGCTCGACTATGAGATTTTTCGTTTCTTGGTTGGATGCTTCTCAATCTTTTTGCTAGCCTTCATTTGCACTAAGTAAGATCACTACTTGTGCATCCAAAACCCTTTAAACCAGTTTTGCCATATGAGTCCATTATACCCATCTATATGCGGTATTTCCGTGCCGTTCTAAGAAAATTTGTATGTGCCATCTCTAATTTTCAAAATAAATTTCTCTTTTGTGTGCTGGTACCGCTTGCGAGGCGGTGAGGGGTGTACGATATTTTCCATGCTAGATGTGCTATTCTCACGACGAGTGTTTATTCACTTGTCATTGCATGAGAGTACGGCAAAGATATTAGGGATGCCCAGTCCCCAAATGAAAAATGAATTTACTTTATTTTGTCGAATATTAAATTCCTTGGAAAGTATTGGTATGGAGGGCACCCGTGGATATGGTTAGCCATGGAAAGTGAAAGTATGGTGGAAAAAGGAATAAACTTTATTTTCTGTTTGGGAACCGCCTATGATATATCTAGCATGGAAGGTGTTGGGAACTCTAAGTCGTTTTCGTTGGTGGGAAAAGTATGCCTCCCAAAATGTTTTTATCTCTCAATTTTCGCCTGGCACCTCTACATATCCCTACTTCCCTCCGAGAAGGGCCTTTCTCATACTTTATGCAATTTTTATTTTTACTTGAGTCTCCATCTTCTCTTATAAAGCACCAACCGAGGGGCACTATGATCATAATTGAGCATTGGGTGTAGCTAGTATTCGAGTATGTTTTATGAATGGATCAATGATTGAGCATAATGGGCTAGGTATAACTTGCTTTAGTGTTGATATTTTGAAATACATGGTTGCTTGTTGATATGCTTGAGTATTAAAGTCTTCAAGTCAAAACTAGACTATTGCTTTGAACCATATAAAAGTCCAAATGTCCATGCTACAAAGAAAATAATATGTGATGAACATGTTAGGCAACATTCCACATCACAAATTTTGTTTTTATCATTTACCTACTCGAGGACGAGAAGGAATTAAGCTTGGGGATGCTGATACGTCTCCAACGTATCTATAATTTTGGATCATTCCATGCTATTATATTACCATTCTTGGATGTTTTACAATCATTTTATATCATTTTTTGGTACTAAACTATTGACATAGTTCCTAGTGCCAGTTGCTGTTTTTTGCTTGTTTTTTTACATCGTAGGAAATCAATATCAAACGGAGTCCGAACACATCGAAACTTTTTGTGGATTTTTTCTGGACTAGAAGACACCTAAGGGGAGCTCCAAGGGCAGCACAACCTACCAGGGCGCGCCTGGGGGCCCAGGCGCAACTAGGTGGGTTATGCCCACCTCTGTGGCCTCCCGCACCGCCTCTGTGCTCTATAAATACCCCAATATTCTAAAAACCCTAGGGGAGTCGACAAAAATCAATTCCAGCCGCCGCAAGTTCCAGAACCACCAGATCCAATCTAAACACCACACAGAGGGGTTCATCATTCTTATTGGTGCCTCTCCGATGATGTGTGAGTAGTTCATTGTAAACCTACGGGTCCGTAGTTAGTAGCTAGATGGCTTCCTCTCTCTCGTTTGATTCTCAATAAAATGGTATCTTGGAGATCCATATGATGTAAGTCTTTTTGCAGTGTGTTTGTTGGGATCCGATGAACTTTGAGTTTATGATCAGATCTATATTTTTATCCATGAAAGTTATTTGAGTCTTCTTTGATCACTTATATGCATGATTGCTTATAGCCTCATATTTCTTCTCCGACATTTGGGTTTTGTTTGGCCAACTTGATCTATTTATGTTCCAATGGGAAGAGGTGCTTTGTGATGGGTTTGATCTTATGGTGCTTGATCCAAGTGACAGAAAGGGAACCGACACATATGTATCGTTGCTATTATGGATAACAAGATGGGATCTATTTCTACATAAATAGATCTTGTCTACATCATGTCATCATTGTTATTGCATTACTCCGTTTTTCCATGAACTTAATACACTAGTTGCATGCTGGATAGCGGTTGATGTGTGGAGTAATAGTAGTAGATGCAGGCATGAGTCGTTCTAGTAATCTTGGATGTGATGCCTATATAATGATCATTGCCTGGATATTGTCATGAGTATTTGAAGTTCTATCAATTGCCCAACACTAATTTGTTTTCCCACCATTTGCTATTTTTCTCGAGAGAAGCCACTAGTGAAACCTACGGCCCCGGGTCTCTTCTTTAATATATTTGCCTTTGCGATCTATTTTCATTTCCTTTTATTTTCAGATCTATTAAACCAAAAATACAAAAATACTTTGCTGCACTTTATTTTATTTGCAATCTATTCAATCTATTACAACTTTCTCCTGTCCACTCGCCAATTTCTGGCGCCGTTACCCGAAAGGGATTGACAACCCCTTTAACATGTTGGGTTGCGAGTATTTGTTATTTGTGTGAAGGAGCTGTTTGTGTTGTGTTGCATGGTTCTCCTACTAGTTCGATAACCTTGGTCTCATCACTGAGGGAAATACCTACCGTCGTCGTGTTGCATCAGCCCTTCCTCTTTGAGGAAATACCGACGTAGTTCTAGCAGACATCATGCACACGGGGTAGTTAGAAACTCTCTAGGTATCCCGTGCGGACGGGGTGCCTGGTAAACTCTATCAGTGGTGCGTATGTATCTAAGTACCCCATGCGCACCAGGCTGACTTAGCCCGTGCGCATGGGGACCAACGGGCAGAAACGGCCAGCTGGGCAAGAACACTATAAATACCCCCCTTCTTCCTCCTCCATCCCTAATCCTATTGTCTTGTTGAGCTCCACCATTGCTACACTCTATTTTGCTCAATACTCTCAATCCCTCTACCCAAACTTGTTGAAACTTTGGGGATCAGGTGAGCAAGATCTGATCTACATCTTGACCAAACCAAATTGTGTTCCCTGCAACATTTCTTCCCCATTGACTTGTTACTCTTGGAGCTTGGGCTCCTAGGCGGTTAGAGGTTTCTCTGGAAGCTTCCTTGCTTGTGGTGTGCTCCGGAGAAGTTTGTAAAGGTGTGGTGGTCCCCTAGACCAACCCCGAGTGATCTGAGGCTCATCCGTTGGGGGTGACACGAAAGATAATATGGTGAGCCTTCATGGCGTTCCACAAGCCTTGGATCCCGTACCGCTCTAAACGGAGAGTAGCTCTTCCCCAAGGAAGAGTGAACTCTGGGTAAAATCCACGTCCTCGTCTCACTTGTGGTTAATCCTTTCCACACTTTACTTTGTCTTGTACGCTTGTCGGCTTGCTAATTAGATTGTTGCCTAGCATATTTGGATTTTAGGTTGCTTGTCATATAGGTCGTGTTCACCTAGTTGCATATCTAGTGAATCCTATTTATCCGCTAAACCTTAAAATTGACAAGAAAAATTAAAATTTGTAGTCTAACTCCGCCTATGTTGTCTCAGCATAGCCGGTCCCAAGCCCGAGTAAAGGAGGAGGGTTGCGATAGGCTTGGCGAGCCAACGTAAAAACTCAGCTACTCTTATGGAGATGAAACCCAAAAGATTTTCATTGGGGCGTAACCCATTATGGCGCTGTGTGTTGGCCAACTAAAAGGCGAGATGTTCAACAGTTAGGTGTGGCGGAGATGCATATGTTGAGATGGATGTGTGACCACACGAGGAAGGATCGAGTCGGAATGATGATATACGAGATAGATTTGGGGTAGCACTAATTGAAGAGAAGCTCGTCCAACATCGCCTGAGATGGTTTGGGCATATTCAGCGCAGGCGTCCAAAATCTCCAGTGCATAGTGGACGGCTAAAGCGTGTGGAGAATGTCAAGAGAGGGTGAGGTAGACCAAACTTGACATGGGAGGAGTCCATTAAGAGAGACCTGAAGGATTGGAGTATCACCAAAGAACTAGCTATGGATAGGGGTGCATGGAAACTTGCTATCCATGTGCCAGAGCCATGAGTTGGCCGCGAGATCTTATGGGTTTCACCTCTAGCCTACCTCAACTTGTTTGGGACTAAAGGCTTTGTTGTTGTATATAAGGTTTTACAACCTTAGAAGATATGGTCAACCTAGGGAATGTGGGAGGTGGCACACCCATTGTGGAGGATGGTGAAAACCTACCCCCCCCGCCACACCCGATGCACTTGGTGCTCCAGTCGTTGCTCCCACTGCTCTCGTTAACCCGGGTTCCCCCTTGACCGCGGCCAATATTCTTTCAATGTTTGTGGACCTCAAAACTGCTATGTTGAAAGAAGTCCGTTCCTCGGTCAAGGAGGAAATTGATGCTTGCTTAAAGCCCTCGACATCCGCATCAAACTCATTTGATCCAAATTCTATTCATGATGCGGATGACTCGAGAGAACCTCTTGCAACTTCGGGTCGTACTCAAGTTCCCAAGTACGATGCCATGGAACCCTTTTACTTGCCGCAACCCTTACAACATCCTCACATTAATCCTGTTGGGCCTCCGCCCCTTTGAAAGCTAATGTGTTTGCTAAATGGAAGCTAGATATGGATTCTCATATTCGTAGTGCGTTAACACAACTTTGCCGGATTGTGGTAAATGGATTCAACCCCAAGGACCCAATCAGTCTCACTCCAAGAGAAGCAGTTGATGATCAACTCAATGCAACCGCACACAACATGTTGCGCACCATGGTGACCAAAGACTATAGTGACTTCGTTGCTCTCCTTAAGACCGCCAAGGAAATATGGGATTGCCTTGAGGAGGATCTCGAAGGAGATGAAGTAATTCGAAGATCTTGATTGGCTTTGCTCAAGCAAGAAGTCAATCTCTTTGTGAGGAATGAGGGTGAGTCCGTGGAAGAGGTTTATCGAAGGTTAAAGTCCCTTGTTCTCAACTTGAGAACCTCTGGGTGCACTTGGGCAAATGATGACTTCATCAAGGACAAGTTCATAGATGCTATATATGGTTCTCGCAGAACATACCATGGTCATGATGATACATCAACGTCCGGATTATCAAAAGTTGACTGCAGCTCAAGTTGTTTCCCCTTTCTCCACTCATGTTCTTTTGGAGACCAAGTCCAAGAAGACCTTTGCAATTGCTCAAGAACCAAGAACTCCAATCTTGCCTTGAAGGCCAAGAAAGTGATTAGTCAACCATCAAGGGATGAAGAAGTGAGCGAAGAGACATGTGAGGAAGATGTTGACACCTCATGCCTGGCAAATGACTTTGCAGAAGACTTGGCTCTCTTAGTCAAAAAGTACTCCGGGACCATGGCAAACAAAGGGAAGAAACTTCAAGGAAGATCGTTTGGAAGAAGGAAATGCTACAATTGTGATAGCCCAAGACACTTTGTGCATGATTGTCCGTATGAGAGATGTGAAGATAAATCTGAGAAGCTTGTGCTCAAGAAGAAGAAGTTCACCAAGTTTGCAAAGAGGAAAGATGACAAGCCTCTTGTTCATGAATAATACATGTCCGGAGATGAAGATGATGGTGTTGATGATCAAGTGGGCACGACCGCCATTGCCATGCATGCCACTACCTCCTCCTCCACAACCGGCCTCTTCGAATCTCCAAACAAGGACAAGCCTTTCACTCATTGGTGCCTTATGGCCAAAGAGGTAAAAAATAAGTCCAAATCTAAAAAACCCACCATATACACTCCCAATGTCTCATGTGAGATTGTGGAGGATGAGTGTGACAAGGGTGTGGATAATGACGAGGAATCCTTGACGGACTTCACGAAAACTCTTCATGGTGAAGCTTGTGCTCGCTTTGGCGATCTCCTTAAGTCACTCGCCAAACGCGATGACTTTATTGAGAACGCTGAAAACCACCTTATAGAGGAAAAAGAGAGAGTCGAACTCCTCGAGCACGAACTACATGGAGAGTGTCATGAGAGCATCACTTGAGGAAGCCTTGTCGGCTCATCAAATTGACTTTGTTAAAACCAATTAGGCTTTGCAACTTGTTCTTGAGAACAAAGATGCCCTTAATGTTAGGGTTGAAAAGCTTCTAGTTGATCACACGAGACTTGTTGAGGAACATGAGTTCCTTGTGACTAGTTCCAAGGTTGTCAAAGGTGACCTCATTGCCGTCACTGAGTCTTATGCTCAACTTAAAGCAACAACCATTAAGGCACTCACTTTCGTACCTCATATGGAGTTAAATGATGATTCTTGTATGGCTAACTTTGTTCATGATTGCACCTCACTCCAAGAGGAGAATAAGAAGTTAAAGGCCTAATTTGAGAAAGGGCTTCTGTCATCCATTCAAGGGGAGAAAAACCTCAATGACCTCTTGAGTAACCAAAAGGAGTGTGATAAGTCTCCAACGTATCTATAATAATTGATTGTTCCATGCTATTATATTATTTGTTTTGGATGTTTTATATGCATTAATATGCCATTTTATATTATTTTTGGGACTAACCTATTAACCTAGAACCCAATGCTAGTTTCTATTTTTCCTTGTTTTTGAGTTTCACGGAAAAGGAATACCAAACGGAGTCCAAACGGAATAAAACTTTTGCGATGATTTTTCTTGAACCAAAAACACCCGTAGGACTTGGAGAGGGGGCCAAAAGGATCCCGAGGAGGCCACAAGCCTGCCAGGCGCGCCCTAGGGGGCGTCCTGAGGGGTTGTGGGCCCCTCGGAGGTCTTCCAACCCTAATCTTTACACTATAAATTCCCAAATAGTCCCCCAACATCAGAGGCATCCACCAAAATACTTTTCCGCTGCTGCAAGCCTATGTTCCCGTGAGATCCCATCTTGGGGCCTTCTCCGGCACCCTGCCGGAGGGGGATTCAATCACGGAGGGCACCTACATCAGCCTTGCGGCCCTTCCGATGAAGCGTGAGTGTTTTACCACAGACCTACAGGTCCATAGCTAGTAGCTAGATGGCTTCTTCTCTCTCTTTGATCATCAATACAATGTTCTCCTCGATGTTCTTGCAGTTCTATCTGATGTAATATTCTTTTGCGGTGTGTTTGTCGAGATCCGATGAATTGTGGATTTATGATCAGATTATCTATGAATGTTATTTGAGTCTTTTCTGAACTCTTTTATGCATGATCAAATATCTTTGTATTTCTCTTCGAACTATCGGTTTGGTTTGGCCAACTAGATTGGTTTTTCTTGCAATGGGAGAGGTGCTTAGTTTTGGGTTCAATCTTGCGGTGTCCTCACCCAGCGAAATAGTAGGGGTAGCGAGGCACATATTGTATTGTTGCCATCAAGGATAAAAAGATGGGGTTTTCATCATATTGCTTGACTTTATCACTCTACATCATGTCATCTTACTTAAGGCATTACTCTGTTCTTATGAACTTAATACTCTAGATGCATGCTGGATAGCGGTCGATGTGTGGAGTAATAGTAGTAGATGCAGAATCGTTTCGGTCTACTTGACACAGACGTGATGCCTATCTTCATGATCATTGCCTTAGATATCGTCATAACTACGAGCTTTTTTATCAATTGCTCGATAGTAATTTGTTTACCCACCGTATGTTTTCTTTCAAGAGAGAAGCCTCTAGTGAAACCTATGGCCCCTGGGTCTATTTTCCATCATATATTTTCAGATCTATAAACCAAAAAACCCAAAAATACCTTGCTGCAATTTATTTATATTTACTTTAGTTTGATCTTTTATCTATCTTTTATACCTATCTCTATCAGATCTCACTCTTGTTCGTGACCGTGGAGGGATTGACAACCCCTTTTTCGTGTTGTGTGCAAGTGTTTGTTAGTTTGTGCATGTGCATATATTGGGGACTTGCTAGTGCCTCATACTAGATTGATACCTTGGTTCTTAACTGAGGGACATACTCATTTGTACTTAGCTGCATCATCCTTTCCTCTTCAAGGGAAAAATCAACGCAAGCTCAAGAAGTAGCAGGAAGAATTTATGGCGCCATTACCTTGGAGGTTCTACATCAAGCCTACCAAGTACCCACCATAAACTCTCATCTCTTGCACTTACATTATTCTCCATTTGCCTCTCATTTTCCTCTCCCCCACTTCTAAGACGTTTTCAAAAAATACAAAAATATTTGCCTTTTTATTCGCCCTTTTTTGCTTGATCTTTTGTTTGCTTGAACTCTTCATCATGATTGACTTTGGTATGACATAAACAAATGATGGCCTAACTCCTAAAATTGGACGTTAAGGCAATCTAGATGCTAAAACTTTTGTTTTGGGCAAGGGAATGTTGTGGGAAAAGAACATATCCAAGAATTTTTCAGTTGTGTTGGCAATTTGCCTTTTGATGATGCTCCTATACTTAAAAGAACTAAAACTTATGCGGAGGCTATTTCAGCACTAGTTTTGAAATTTGAAAATAGATTTATCCGTACCCATCCTACCTTGCAAAGATTGTTTTATGAGCTTCCCGTTATAAAAGATCCTAAAGCTAAAAAGATAGCTACCCATGTTCTTATGAATGAATTTTATCACATAGAAGGGGAAGCTAGGGAAATTTTCAATTTTTATGGTATGAGCCATGAAAAACCGGTGATAGATGAAATTCTTTACAATAGTGACTATACATTGAGACATTTGCTTGGAAATAATCAATTTTTTAACGAGAACCTTAAAAAGAAAATCCCTGTTTTAGATATGATCCAACAAGTTTTCAATGATGTTAATCAACAAGGTTCTTGGATTGTGGCCAGGAATAAAGGGGATACGTAGATGGGCAACTTGATAATGCCAACATTTCTATGGATAATGTGTGATACGTCTCCAACGTATCTATAATTTATTATTGTTCCATGCTATTATATTATCCATCTTGGATGTTTTATATGCTATTTCATACTATTTTTGGGATTAACCTATTAACCTAGAGCCCAGTGCCAGTTTCTGTTTTTTCCTTCTTTTGAGTTTTGCAGAAAAGGAATATCAAACGGAGTCTAAACAAGCTGAAAATTTACGGTGATTTTTTATGGACCAGAAGAAGCACCCAAAGCACAAGAGTTGGGCGAGAAGAGTCCCGAGTCAATGACAAGGGTGGAGGACGCGCCCACCCCCCTAGGGCGCGCCCCCTGCCTTGTCGCTGACTCGTGGACCCCCCGTGGCGTGAAACCGACGCCAAAAATTCCTATAAATCTAGAAACCCCCAGAAACAAACCTAGATCAGGAGTTCCGCCGCTGCAAGCCTCTGTAGCCATGAAAAACCAATCGGGAGCCCATTCCGGCACCCTGCCGAAGGGGGAAACCATCACCAGTGGCCATCTTCATCATCCCGGCGCTCTCCATGACGAGGAGGGAGTAGTTCACCCTCGGGGCTGAGGGTATGTACCAGTAGCTATGTGTTTGATCTCTCTCTCTCTCTCTCATGTTCTTGATCTGGCACGATCTTGATGTACCGCGAGCTTTGTTACTATAGTTGAATCTTATGGTGCTTTCCCCTCTCTACTTTGTGATGAATTGAATCTTTTCCTTTGAGGTTTTGTTATATCGGATTGAATCTTTGGATGTGAGAGCACTTGATGTATGTCTTGCGATGGGATACCCGTGGTGACAATGGGATGTTCTATTGATCCACTTGATGTATGTTTTGGTTATCAACTTGCGGATTCCCATGGTGACATTGGGGTAATCTATGCATAGGGGTTGGTACGAGTTTTCATATTCCTTTCTTTGATAGAAATCTTGGGATACTCTTGAAGTTCTTTGTGTTGGATTGAATATTATAAATCTGAGGTTGTGTGATGCATATTGTATAATTGACCCACGAATACTTGTGGTGACATTGGAGTATCTAGGTGACATTAGGGTTTGATTGATGTGTGTCATGTGGTGTTATTTTACTACGAACTCTAGGGCTGTTTGTGACACTTATGAGAATAGCTCAATGGATTGATCCGAAAGAATAAATTTGAGGTGGTTTCATAACCTACAAGCAATTTAATCTTATGTTCTCCGCGATAGGAACTTTGGAGTGATTCTTCATTGCATGTTGAGGGATTGTTATATGATCTAATTATGTTATCATTGTTGAGAGAAATTGCACTAGTGAAAGTATGAACCCTAGACCTTGTTTTCAAGCATTGCAATACCGTTTTTGCTCACTTTTGTTACTAGTTACCTTGCTGTTTTTATTTATTCATATTATACAAATATATCTCTACCATCCATATTACACTTGTATCACCATCTCTTCGCTGAACTAGTGCACCTATACAATTTACCATTGTATTGGGTGTGTTGGGAACCCAAGAGACCATCTTCATCCTACGCCTCCCACGAATTTGATAAACCTTAGGTCATCCACTTGAGGAAAATTTGCTACTGTCCTACAAAACTCTATGCTTGGAGGCCCAACACGAGTCTACAAGAAGAAGGTTGCGTGGTAGACATCAATGTGTTTCAAGTTATCTTTGCAAAAACCCCTGACAAGAACACATCTATGGGAAATAATACCAAAGATGACAATACCTAGATCTATGTTTTATGCCTAGCTAGGGGCGTTAAACAATAACGCTTGTTGGGAGGCAACCCAATTTTATTTTTGTGTTTTTTGTTTTTGGTTCTGTTTTTCAATAAATACACATTATTACTTCTGTAGTAATTGTGTTTTGGTGTTTTAGTTAGTGTTTGAGCCAAGTAAGACCTTTGGGATGGTCTATGGTGATAGTTGATTTGATCTTGTTGAAAAACAGAAACTTTTGTGCTCATTGCCAAAATTTTAAAAAATCACAGAAAAGGGTTTTGATCTGAAGTTACAGAAGTATACGAAGTTTTCACATTGCTACAGACGGTTCTATTTTTGACAGATTCTGTTTTCTATGTGTTGTTTGCTTATTTTGATGAATCTATATGGGTAGTATCGGTGTCGGTGGGAAACGAGACCTATGGGATCACTGGAATCCCTTCTACGGTTGCGAGGCGCGGGGATCGTGAGAAGAGCGGGACTAGTAGATAACACGAAGGGGATTTACCCAGGTTCGGGACACAAAGATGCGTAAAACCCTACGATCCTGCTTTGGTGAATGTATTTAGTGTTCTTGAGCTCTCGAACTAGCTCTGGGTGCTGCTGGGTTCGAAAGAGCTGAATCCTTCTCCCATGTGCCATGGGCCTCCTTTTATAGGCGAAAGGGGCTGCCACAGTGGCACACATGAGGTGGAAAGTGCTACAGCATCGCGAGCTTATCGCTGGTATTATAGGACAAAGCGCATTTAATGCGAGGCTTGGGTGTCCCTTCGCTTTATCGGGGACGGGAGTGAGGCCCGTCCCGTCCGTCGCCGCTCCTCCTTGCTTCGACACGCGCCCTGGCCAGCGATGCATGCGATGCCATGTAGGCAGGCAGGCAGCTGAGGTGGCGCGGTGGTGGAGCCTCCAAGAAGGGCTGCAAGTTGCCACGCAGGTGCCTACCCAGCTGGTTGGGTCGGCAGCTGCATGCGAACAGTGGCGGAGACTTGGGTGGCACGGGCTTGGTAGTGGCCCCGCTGGCGTGCTTGGCGAGGGCCTTGCCGGGTGGCCTGGCAAGGGTCTTGCCGTGGCGCGCAGGTGTCCCCGGCAAGGATCTTGCCGGGGGTCTTGTGGGTTTCTTGAGTGACGATGGTTGCCTTCCTATCCTCATTTGATCTTGACTATTCTTTGTCTTCACAAAGAACTGCATGCCACCACGGAGGTGCCTCCTGAGCCCTGTCCCAACGTGTTTGTTTAGCGTTGGTGGGATCAAAGGTGGCTCACTCGGCTGGCGGGGGCGAGCTGCCCCGGCAAGGGTCTTGCGGGGGCCGCTGAGGCCGCCCCGGCAAGGGTCCTTGCTGGGGAAACTTGCTTCGTCCATCTGATCTTTGTGGCCTTGGTCCTTGTCGTTGCTTTGTCTGTCTTGTGTCTTCGGCTTCTCTCCGGCTTCCCTTTCCTGCCCTGTTAAGCGTGGCCATGGCGGGAGGTTCTGACTACCCAAGTAAAGGGGTCCAAAGGAGAGCCCCTACTTTTGTACACCGACATGAGCCCTGGGGCCTGGGCCATACATATGCGCATCACGTTGTTGGGCCAGGCCCAAAACGGTGCGCGGGCAGTTGGGGCGGATTTTTACCGCGACCACTGTTCCGTCCGCCGCGCTTCCCCACGACCCATGTTGAACGCATGATGTGGGGGTCGTGCGCGTGCATGACAGAAGCATGCTGGCGTCACCTTGTGGTGGACAGTAAAGAGGCGGCTTGCGTGTCTCTTTGAGACCGCAGGGCCGCCTCCCATTTACTGTCTTCGCTTGGGAACCGTCGCTCCACGCGTCCCACTGCGCCCACCCCTTGCGCCACGTTTGCTGCATGCATAATGCAGAGTGAATGATAGGCGCGCGGGACGTGGGAAGTCGCACGCGCACGGGTCGATTCCCACGCGCCTTCAATGAAGCGGGGAGGGTGGTCGACGGCCCCGCTTGCTGTCACTTCAAGAAGCCGGATTGACCGAGAGGGGGCGGCCGAGCCTCGCCCCCGTCCCTTTATAAAGAGGGGAGCAGGAGGAACATGGCCTCTCAACCCTTCGCCATCTGCCTCTCCCCATTCCTGCTTCCTTTCTTCTTCTGCCATGGTGAGGGGGCATGGTGACGCTTCATCGGTGGCGGCAAGGGTTTCGGCCAGACAGCGCATCGCTCCTCCTCAAGAGCTCATAGTGGCGGAGCCGACCGCTAGAGGAAGGCGGAGGGGGCGAGGTCGAGGCCGTCGTGGTGCTTGAGGGAAAGGAGGACGGGGCGGTAGATCAGCCTCGCCTCCGCCAGCAGCTCCTCCTCCGACGGAGGGCCACACCGGGGACAACCCCTACGAATTCTTTGTCAGGCTGCGCCAGCCACTGCGCCGTCGCCTTTGCCTCCCGACTCCATTCGCGCGGGAGATGGAGCTGGACCCGCCGCAGGTGTTGCGGCTGGATATGAGGGGTTGCGGGAACAACAACACATGGGCCGACGTCGAGTTCCCCGCCCCTCACGTCATGTATCTTCATTGAGGGTGGAAGACCTTCGCTCGCCTCCACAGCTTGACAGATGGGCTCACTCTCCATTTCAAACTAATGGAGGGTGGCCTCCTCTCCGTCAAGATCTTCGGGCACTTCAGGACTCGCGTGAGGTGCTGTGTGGAGAGCTCTTCTGATGACGAAGATTCCTCCTCGAGAAAGAGTGGCGATGAAGACAACGACAACGATGACGAGGCCAGCGGGCAGCAGGATGACGGGTCTGACTAGGCGTCGGGCGCCACTCCAAGCGGCACCGACGACCCCATCATCCATGTCGCCGGCTCCTTGAACTTCTCGGGGTCGTCTCCTTGGGCGGCTGGCGTTGGGAGGCTGCGGAAGAGGAAGAGGGCGGGCGGCAAGGCCGTCAAGTTGGAGTATGCGGGCACCGACGCCTTCGTCGCATATTGGCGTCCTGCCGCCTTGTCTTTAGCTCTGCCTCCGGCGCCGCCATCACCATCCAGCCCTTGGACGGCCACCGAGATGTTCCCTTGGTGTCTTCTGCCACTCGTAGCTTGCCTAGGCGCCCCTTTTGCCCTTCTGCTATCTTGTTCCATTTCCTGAGGAGAGGGATAAGAAAGGGATTATGGGCACCTTGTATCTTTTTAATCTTGTAAGCCCTCGGGCCTTTGATAACTTTAGAACTTGTAATCCCCTTGCTCATGTTTTTCATTTCGTATGAACTGTACCTGTATGGGATGTTTTTAATGCAAAAGGAATGTTTGCCGGGTTTTTTGTTCACAGGTGGAACCCACGACAAGGAGTGAATCCTCGTTACCCTTAAGATAAATGTTTTTTCGCCCGGCAACATGCCTTGCCGTCCCCCCACTTTGCTCGACCTTTCTCACGCCCTTGGCGGAGGTAGGGATGAGGTGGGCTTCGGCTCCTCGTTTCATTTCCTTGCTGCCGCGGCTATGACCAAACTCGGTCCCAGGAGACGAGTCCTAGGGTCCGGAATGAGGGGAGCACGGTAGCCTAAGGATAAAACGAGGTTTCACATACCTCAGTCCATAACGAAACACATGATAGGGGATAGAGAACTTATCTGGATCTACAGCCCCCGCAACCTTGGCTTGCCGTGGATGGATCTTTGCTCTTGTAGCCCCCGGCAACTTTGGCTTGCCGGGGCTCAGATGCTGGTCCGTCCCCTTTCCTCCAAAATAGCTCACGAGGATATTTATGTATCCTGCGAACCAAAGAAGACAGAGAAGAACAGATAGACGCGCACTCAACCTCTAAGCTAGGGGTTAGCCACCGCTAAGCACTATCAACCCTAACCAAGGAAGAGACTCGACCTAGCATGCATGCTATAACTTAGGGCGCCAGCACTTCGTTTATTTATGCTCAGGGTCTGTGCCTGGCTTTGTACAAAGGGTTACATGCCTTGCCGGCAAGGCTTGTACAAAAGGGTGGCTTGCCGGGAGGCCCGGCGGCCGCGCCTTATGGGTAAAACTTGCAGAGATGCTCGATGTTCCAGGAGTTGCTCACTGGAATGGCATCTTCGGTCTCCAGCCGGACTGCGCCGGGCCTGGTGACTCGTGTTACCCGATAATGGCCTTCCCACTTTGGCGTCAACTTGTTGGAATTCTTGGCCGACTGAACGTGCCGAAGAACAATGTTGCCTTCCTCAAAGCTCTGGGCATGAACCTTGCGGCTATGATAGCGACGCAAGGCTTGCTGGTAGCGTGCTGCTCTCACAGCCGCCCGGAGATGATCTTCCTCAAGGAGCGCCGCGTCATATTGCCGCAATCGCTCTTGCTCAAGCTCATCATAAGCGAGCACTCGAGGTGACTCGTATATGAGTTCTGTGGGGAGAACTGCTTCTACCCTGTAAACTAGGGCAAAGGGTGTCTGGCCGGTGGCTCAATTTGGTGTCGTTCTGATCGACCAAAGAACCACCGACAACTCATCAATCCAGCGCCTTCCACTCTTGCGCAGCCTGTCAAAAGTCTTCATTCTTAAGCCTCGCAGGACTTCAGCATTTGCTCTCTCCGCTTGGCCGTTGCTCCGTGGATGTGCCACGGAAGCAAAACAGACCCTGCTGCCGAGATCTTCAATGTATTGCATGAAGGCATGGCTTGTGAACTGTGTGCCGTTGTCGGTGATGATCCTGTTGGGCACCCCGAAATGGCACACTAGTCCCTTGAAGAACTTGATGGCTGACTGCGCTGTCACCTTCCTCACTGCTTCCACCTCTGGCCACTTTGTGAACTTGTCGATTGCGACGTACAAGTACTCAAAGCCCCCGACAGCACGGGGGAAAGGGCCCAATATGTCGAGCCCCCAGACCGAGAAGGGCCAGGAGAGAGGGATAGTTTGAAGGGCTTGAGCTGGTTGATGGAGCTTCTTTGAATGGAACTGGCACGCTTCACACTTAGTTACTAGTGCCGTCGCATCCTGGAGGGCAGTGGGCCAGAAGAAACCTTGCCGGAAAGCCTTGCCGGCAAGGGCTCTCGACCCTATGTGGGAGCCACATATACCTCCATGTATCTTTGCCAACAGCTTTAGTCCTTCCTCCCGGGAGATGCACATCAATTTCACCCCATTCGGTCTTCTTCTGTACAATATGTTATCAACGAATTGATACAAAGAAGACCGGCGGGCTACTCTTTCTGCCTCTTCCTGCTCCTTAGGAATCTCTCCTTTTTGAAGGAATCGGACGGTGTGCTGCGCCCATGCCAGAGCCCGTGGCTCGACAACAAGGACCAAAGGCATCTCTTCTTCCACGGTAGCGGCCGCCTCCACGGCCATGACCTGAGGTCCTGCCGGAGTCGGTTGCCCCGCGGCAGGATCGGCATCCACGGCAACATCTTCGCCAGCGGCTCCGGGGAGCTCGGTAGGGAAGTACTTGCCGGGGCCTAGCTTCCTCCGCTTGTTCTGCCCGGTCGATGGCTCAACGGATGGTTGGGTTAACTGAAGCACAAAAGTACCTGGTTCCACAGGTAGCTTGAGGGCAGCGCACTTTGACAGGTAGTCGGCGATGTCGTTCTCCGCTCGAGGGACATGCTCCGCTTGTATACCGTCAAAGCGCTCCTCCAGTTTCCTCACCTCATCTACATAAGCTTCCATCAACGGGCTTTGATAATCTTTGTTGATCTGCCTGACGATGAGCTGTGAGTCGCCCCTGATGATGAGCTTTTTAACTCCGAGGTCTGCCGCGATCCTGAGACCGGCAAGCAAACCCTCGTACTCGGCGGTGTTATTGGTTGACATCTCCCGGGGGAAGTGCATCTGGATGACATACTTGAGGTGCTCTCCGGTGGGTGCGACAAGCAGCACACCAGCGCCGGCGCCTTGCAGCGAGAAGGCACCATCAAAGTACATGATCCAGTTGCGGCTCGTCTCCTTACCGAGGAGAGTGGTCTCCTGTACCTCTTCGTCAGGCGTTGAGGTCCATTCCGCAACAAACTCCACCAAGACTCTTCTCTGAATCGTCGAGGTACTTTCAAACTTCAAACTGAAACTTGACAGCTCCAGGGCCATTCCACGATCCTCCCCGTTGCATCTGGGTTATGCAGTATCCATTGCAATGGGAGGCGGGTGACCACCGTGATCTCGTGCGCTTGGAAGTAATGGCGCAGCTTCCTCGAAGCCATAAGGAGGCCGAAGAGAAGCATTTGCACACCTAAGTACCTCGACCTAGCCCCCTGCAAGAGGGAGCTGATGAAGTAAACTGGGTGATGTACCATTTTCTTCTTCTGCGCCTCTTCACCCGGCCGCGTGAGCCCTGTCACGCTGGCGCCAGTCTTGCCGGGACCGAGCCTTGCCAGGGACTCAGTCTTGCCGGGACTGAGCCCTGCCGGGGAGGGTTCCGGCCCACCAACCGTTGACTCTGCCGCTGCCGCTGTCTTCTCATCGACCTCTCTCTGCGCCACTAGTGCGGCGCTAACCACCTGATTTGTTGCCGCCAGATAAAGCAACAATGGTTCTTGTGGTTTGGGTGCAACTAGCACCGGGGTAGAGGAGAGGTATTTCTTCAAATCTTGCAGCGCCGCCTCGGCCTCTGGGGTCCACTCCACTGGCCCAGCCTTCTTCAAGATCTTGAAAAAAGGAAGGGCACGCTCCATGGACTTGGAGATGAATCGGCTCATGGTGGCAATGCAACCAGTGAGCCGACGCACGTCCTTGATCCGTTTGGGTGCCTCAATATGCTCGATGGCCTTGATCTTATCTGGGTTTGCTTCAATCCTGCGCTGGGATACAAAGAACCCGAGAAGCTTGCCGGACGGAATGCCGAAGACACACTTCTCAGGGTTCAATTTGAGGTTGATCTTGCACAGGTTTGCAAATGTTTCCTCCAGATCTTGCACAAGGGTCGCTTTGTCCTTGGTTTTGACCACTACGTCATCCATATAAGCTTCCATATTTCTATGTAGCTGGGGCTCAAAACCAATTTGGACTGCTCTTGCAAAGGTTGAGCCAGCACTCTTCAACCCGAAAGGCATCCGTAAAAGCAGTACGTACCACATGGGGTGATGAATGATGTCTTCTCCTCGTCCTCTTTCATCATGAAGATCTGGTGGTATCCCGAGTAGGCGTCGAGGAATGATAAAAGGTCACAGCCGGCCGTGGAGTCAACAATCTGGTCGATGCGTGGTAACGGGAAGGGATCCTTTGGACAGGCCTTATTGATGTCTGTGTAATCAATACACAGCCTCCACTTCCCATTTGCCTTGCGCACCACTACCGGATTGGCCAACCACGTCGGATGGAGTACTCCTCTCACCAAGCCTGCCACCTCTAGCTTTCTGATTTCCTCCGTGATGAACTCCTGCCTCTCCAGAGCTTGCTTCCTGACCTTCTGCTTGACAATCCGCGCATGAGGACAGACAACAAGGTGGTGCTCAATCACCTCCCTGGGAACACCGGGGATGTCGGAGGCTTGCCATGCAAACACATCAACATTCTCCCACAGGAAGGTGACGAGCTCGCTTTCCTATTTGCCGTCGAGGGTGGAGCTTATGGTGAATGCTCCCCTCGTGCCGTCCTCCTTGACGGGCACCTTCTTGGTCTCTGGTGGTGTAGCTCTGGACTTCTTGCTCTTGCCGGCAGAGCTCTCTGGCACGTTCTCAACGGAAGCACAACACCCCGAAGAGGTGCGCTTGCCGGAGTCGGTGCGAGGGGTCTCGCCGGTCTTCTTCTCCCCCGGGGCTCCGTCGGCAGGAGCAGGTGCCTTAGCGGCAGCTGCTGCAACTACTTCCCGGTGCTCCGTCGGCAGGAGCAGGTGCCTTAGCGGTAGCTGCTGCAACTACTTCCCGGTAGAGTTGGTCGGCACAGATCAGCGCATCTTTCTTGTCGAAGGGGACGGTGATGATGTTCATTGGACCGGGCATCTTCAGCATGTTGTAGGCGTAGTGTGAAGCTGCCATGAACTTGGCTAGTGCCGGGTGGCCGAGGATCCCGTTGTAAGGAAAGGGGATCTCGGCTACATCAAAAACAATCCTTTCCGTCCTGTAGTTCAGCTCGCCTCCGAATGTCACGGGCAGTGTGACCTTTCCCTTTGGCTGGCTCCTCCCCGGGTTAACCCCTTGGAACGTGCCCGTCTCCTCGAGGTCTCCATCGGGGATCTACAGCCTTCTAAGTACAACAGGCTAGATCAAGTTCAGGCCGGCCCCACCGTCAACCAACATCTTTGTCACCTTGAGGTTGCGGATTGTTGGTGAAACCAACAATGGCAAGCACCCGACCGCAGTGGTGCGGTCAGGGTGGTCCTCGGTGTCGAAGATGATGGGTGTGCTGGACCATTTCAGCGGCTTCCGTGCGCCGAACGATGGCTCCACCACCGTGATCTCACGCGCCCACTGCTTGAGTTGGCGGTGGGACGTATGCAGTGAGCTACCACCATCGACGCACATGGCCTCTGTGGCTTTCTGAAACTCATGGTCGCCGGACTTATCGTCCTCGTCATGATCATCGTCTTCCTACTTCTTGTCGCGGCCCCGGGCGGGCCTCTCTTACTGATTATCCTTGCCGCGGCGGCCTCCTTGGCCGCCACGTTTCTTGCCGGATCCCTCGGCACCATCTGGGCCTTTCTCCTTGTCCCGCCGCTCATACTCGACTTTCTGCTTCTCGGCGAGCAGCTCTACCTGCCGGCAGTTTTGGAGGTCATGGCCCTTGGTGCGGTGGATCTTGCAATACTGCTTGTCGGAGCCCCTTGGCTTATCGGTAGCCGCCAAGGCCGGCAAGCGGCACACCCGGCAACCTCCTTGCCGGGGTCACTTGCCTTGGGTTTCTTGGTGGCGCCGGTATCGTCGGATCCCTCGACGGCAAGCACGGTCTTGCTCCTGCGCTTCCTGTTACGGCGCCGGCCCTTCTTCGCAGGGGTGGCAGTGTCATCCGTGGAGTCGGTTTCCGCACTGGCGTCTTCGCCGGGGTACTTCCTTCCCTCTTCAGCACGAGCGCATCGATCACCAGAACATAAAGTTCGGCCACATCTCTGACCTTGTTCATCGCCAGCTCTTCACGCATCTTACGATTGTGCACATTCTAATGGAATGCACTAATCACGGCGGCAGGATGAACGTCAGGGATGTTGTACTGCACTGGGCTGAACCTTTGGATGTACTTGCGCAAATTCTCCCCTTCCTTCCGAGGGATGATGTGTAAATCACTCGCCTGGCCATGAGCCTGGTGACCTCCGGTAAAGGCGCCAACAAACTCATGGCACATATCCGCCCAAGAAGAGATGGAATCCACCGGCAAGTGCATCTACCATGACATAACATTAGTATTGAGTGCCAACAGGAAGTAGTTGGCAAGCACCTTATCGTCACGGGCCCCAGCAGCTTGCATCGTGATGGTGTAAATGTTGAGGAACTCTGACGGGTGAGTCTTGCCGTTGTACTTCTCACCAACGTCGGGCTTGAACGTACGGTGGGAGGGCCACTGGAACTGCCGCAGCTCACGAGTGAAGGCCGGACAACCCACCTCATAGGGTAGGCCACCGTAGCCTCCCGACGCTGGGTGGTCCATAGCAGGCCCTGCCTGCCTGTCTGACTGGTGGCGCGCGTCACGTCGGCGCTCGATCATAGTTCGAGCGTCCTCATGAGCCCACTCCCGAAGAACTTGATGCTGATCCCGGTTGGTGCGTGGGTCGGATGATGCGATGGAGATGTCGTCTCGAGCATTGTCGCGACAAACCGATGCCCGGGGTGGCCGGGATGGAGGAGGGGAGTGCACCATGGCTGCATCGCCTCCAGCACGGTCTCCGTTGGCATGCGGTGGCTCGGCGGAGCGACGGCCTACGGGTCCCGCCGGCTGCAACTCATCATTGTTGGCGATGCCGACGAGGCTCTGGACGGTGGCCCTCCACTCGTCGAGCTTCTCCGGGGCGGGAGGAAAATCGAGGAGCAGTTGTGCGCGTGCTAGGGCCTCCGCTGGCATGGGTGGCGGCGAAAGCTGGGTGGACCACGATGCGCCTCGACTCCTAACCACGTTAGAAGGAGCTGCGTCACGGCTCCGCAGCCGTTCGCCACCTCCATCAGCACCTCAGCGCGCATGCTGGCCCTCTTCTTCATGTGATGGGTGCACGGGACTCTTCCCAGGGCGGCGCGCAGGGTCACCGACAAGGTGATGCTGCTCATCGCGCACAACCTGGGAAGAGCGCGCCATGGGTGCTGGTGTTGGCATCTTGGAGATCACCGCGCCGCCATCTGGCGGGACGGAGGCGCCCCTGGAGGGCCCCGCGCCGCCTGCGGGGGGCCCGACTCCACCTCTGTAGCCCACGACTGGTGGCTCGTTGCCCGGCGCGCAAACTACGCCGCTCGCCAGGCCTGGACCATCAGGGCGATGTGGATGTTCGCGGGCCGCGCCACGGGTTCCCTCCGTGACTGGCCCGCTACCGGTCCGCGCCGGTACCAACCCGGTTCCGGACGAACCGATCACCGTGGTCGTCTTCTTCTTAGGAGCCATGGCGATGAAGAACAACTAGGTCAACTGCTAGACTAGATTCTCACAATCGTGCCCCCTACCAGGCGCGCCAAAGATGTCGGTGGAAAACGACACCTATGGGATCACTGGAATCCCTTCTACGGTTGCGGGGCATGGGGATCGTGAGAAGAGCGGGACTAGTAGATAACACAAAGGGGATTTACCCAGGTTCGGGCCGCAAAGATGCGTAAAACCCTACGATCCTGCTTTGGTGGATGTATTTAGTGTTCTTGAGCTCTCGAACTAGCTCTAGGTGCTGCTGGGTTCGAAAGAGCTGAATCCTTCTCCCGTGTGCCATGGGCCTCCTTTTATAGGCGAAAGGGGCTGCCACAGTGGCACACAGGAGGCAGAAAGTGCTACAGCGTCGCGAGCTTATCGCTGGTATTACAAGACAAAGCGCATTTAATGGGAGGCTTAGGTGTCCCTTCGCTTTATCGGGGACGGAAGCGAGGCCCGTCCCGCCCGTCGCCGCTCCTCTTTGCTTCGACACGCGCCCTGGCCAGCGATGTATGTGGTGCCATGTAGGCAGGCAGGCAGCCGAGGTGGCACGGTGGTGGAGCCTCCATGAAGGGATGCATGTTGCCACGCAGGTGCCTGCCCAGCTGGTTGGGTCGGCAGCTGCATGTGAACGGCGGCGGAGATTTGGCTTGTGCGGGCTTGGCAGTGGCCCCGCTGGCGTGCTTGGCGAGGGCCTTGCCGGGTGGCCCAGCAAGGGTATTGCCGTGGCACGCAGGCGTCCCCGACAAGGGTCTTGCCGGGGGTCTTGTGGGTTTCTTCGGTGAGGATGGTTGCCTTCCTATCCTCATTTGATCTTGACTATTCTTTGTCTTCACAAAGATCTGCATGCCACCACGGATGTGCCTCCCGAGCCCTGTCCCAACGCATTTGTTTAGCGTTGGTGGGCTCAAAGGTGCCTCGCTCGGCTGGCAGGGGCGAGGTGCCCTGGCAAGGGTCTTGTCGGGGCTGCTGAGGCCGCCCCAGCAAGGGTCCTTGCCGGGGAAACCTGCTTCGTCCATCTGATCTTTGTGGCCTTGGTCCTTGTCGTTGCTTTGTCTGTCTTGTGTCTTCGGCTTCTCTCCGCCTTCCCTTTCCTGCCCTGTTATGCGTGGCCGTGGCGGGAGGTTCTGACTACCCGTGCACAAGTAAAGGGGTCAAAAGGATATCCCTTACTTTTGTACACGGACAATCGGGGGGTATGAACCATGGAGAAGTTGGAGTACAATAGATATTACACCAATATAAATTTAGAATGATTTCACAACAGTACCAAAAGTGGTGATTTATTTTATTATACTAACGGTGCTTATGAGTTTTTTGTTGTGAAGTTTTCAAGTTTTGGGTAAAGATTTGATGGACTATGGAATAAGGAGTGGCAGAGCCTAAGCTTGGGGATGCTCAAGGCACCCCAAGGTAATACTCAAGGACAACCAAGCATCTAAGCTTGGGGATGCCACGGATGGCATCCCTTCTTTTGTCTTCAATCAATCGGTAAATTTCCTTGAGGCTATATTTTTATTCACCACATGATATGTGTTTTGCTTGGAGCGTCTTGTATGATATGAGTCTTTGCCTTTTAGTTTACCACAATCATCCTTGTTGTACACACCTTTTGAGAGGGACACACATTAATCGTGAATTTATTAGAATACTCTATGTGCTTCTCTTATATCTTTTGAGGTAGTCAGTTTGCTCTATTGCTTCACTTATATCTTTTTAGAGCACGGCGGTGGTTTTATTTTACAGAAATTGTTGAACTCTCATGCTTCACTTATATTATTTTGATAGTCTTTAAAAAACATGGTAATTCCCTTAGGTTATGAACTTAGTCCTAATATGATGGGCATCCAAGAGGGATATAGTAAAAATTTCATATAAAGAGCATTGAATACTATGAGAAGTTTGATTCCTTGCATTTGTTTGAGATATAATTATGGTGATATTAGAGTCATGCTAGTGAGTAATTGTGGATTGGTATACATACTTGTGTTAAAGTTTGTGATTCCCATAGTATTCATGTATGATGAACCGTTATGTGATGAAGTCAGAGCATGATTTAATTTTTGATTGTCTTCCTTATGAGTGGCGGTTGGGGACGAGCGATTGTCTTTCCTACCAATCTAACCCCCTAGGAGCATGCGTGTAGTACATTGTTTTGATGGCTAATAAATTTTTGCAATAAGTATGTGAGTTATTTATGACTAATGTTGACTCCATAGATTATACACACTCTCACCCTTCCACCATTGCTAGCCTCTCTAGTACCGCGCAACTTTCGCCGGTGCATTAAACCCACCATTTACCCTTACTCAAAACAACCACCATACCTACCTATCGCGGCATTTCCATAGCCATTCCGAGATATATTAACATGCAACTTCCACCATTCTATTTATTATGACACATACCATCATTGTGACATTGCTTTGCATGATCGTAAGATAGCTGACATGATGTTTTCATGGATTGTCCATTTTTTGATATCATTGCACATTGATAATCCAAAAGTGCAAGGAATCATCGTAGAAATTTACAAAGGTGGAAGTGATAAGTATGGAGTGCCAAACCCACAAGGAGGTAAAGGTAAGATCGATATTCTCTCAAGTCCTATCTGCCACTGATACGACTCTATGTACACCGAACGTTTGCTTCCATCTACAAATGAGAAATAAAACTATGTTGTGGGTATGAAGATGATAACTTTGCATGACATCTAAGAACTAAAATATAAAAATAGGTGTTGTTAATATAAATTTAGAATATATAACAAATAGCGAGTGTGGAATAATGATGGAACATTGCGCGGAATTGTGCTAGGTAATTGTTAACATTGGTAATCATTATTGCAATTTTGTATGAGGGAGAGGCATAAGCTAACATACTTCCTCTACTTGGATCATATGCACTTATGATTGGAACTTCAGCAAGCATCCACAATTACTAAAGATCATTAAGGTAAAACCCAACCAAAGCATTAAAGTATCAAGTCCTCTTTACTCCCATACGCAAACAACCCCCTTACTCGGGTTTAAGTTTCTGTCACTCTAGCAACCCACTATAAGCGAATTATGAACATATTGCAAACCCTACAGCGGGAATCCCTCATGTGTGCGCGGCACGAAGGGCACCATAGGACAACACCAAAATAAAACATACAACTGAAACCAATCTAGATCATCAATCAACCCAAAAGACAAAAGAAATCTACTCAGAACATCATAGGATGGCAACACATCATTGGATCATAATTTGTAGCATAAAGCACTCTTTTCAAGTAGGGGATTACAGCGGGGTGCGGGAGAGTGGACCGCTTAAAAGATATGAGGAAGGTGACAAAGATGGTGATGTTGATGAAGACGATCACCACGACGATGGTTCCCCCGCTGACACTCGGGCGCCACCGAGAGAGTGGGGGAGAGAGTCTCCCCCTTGTGCTTCCTCCTCCATGGCCTCCCCCATAGATGGGGAGAGGTTCTCCCTCTGGTCCTTGGGCCTCCATGGTGATGATGGCCCCTTCCGACTTCCTCCTCTATGGCCTCCGGTGATGATGGCCCCCTCCGGCAGGGTGCCGGAGAGGTCCTAGATTGATATTTCATGGCTACAGAGGCTTGCGGCGGCGGAACTTCGGATCTAGGGTTCTATTTGGAGGTTTGGGTATTTATAAGAATTTTTGGCGTTGGTCTCACGTCAAGGGGGTGCCAAAGGGGCCCACAAGGCCGGAGCACCCTCCCTGGGGGGTAGGGAGTGCCTCGAGGGCTTGTGGCGTCCTCGTCCACTTCCTGGCCTAGATCTTGTGCTTCAGGGGTCTCTTTTGGTCCATAAAAAATCACCGTAAATTTTCAGCCCAATCCGAGAACTTTTATTTCTGCACAACAAAGACACCACGGTAGTTTTGCTGAAAACAACGTCAATCCAGGTTAGTTATAATCAAATCATAGCAAAACCATATAAAATTGTTTTAAACATGACATAAATACTTCATAAATTATAGATACGTCGGACACGTATCACACATCCTGGTACACTGCCGGAGGCATTCATATAGAGTCATATTTTGTTCTAGTATCGAGTTGCAATTCTTGAGTTGTAAGTAAATAAAAATGTGATGATCATCATTATTAGAGCATTATCCCATGTGAGGAAAGGATGATGGAAGCTATGATTCCCTCACAAGTTGGGTTGACTCTTTGGACTTTATGAAAAATGAAAGTTGCCAAAGCAGCCCAAACAAAAAGGAGGCCAAAGAAGCCCAAACAAAAAAAAGAGAAAAAAATGAGAGAGGGGACAATGTTATTATCCTTTTTCCACACTTGTGCTTTGAAGTAGCACCATGTTCTTCATGATAGAGAGTCTCCTATTTTGTCACTTTCATATACTAGTGGGAATTTTTCATTATAGAACTTGGCTTGTATATTCCAATGATGGGCTTCCTCAAATTGCCCTAGGTCTTCGTGAGCAAGCAAGTTGTATGCACACCCACTTAGTTTCTTTTTGAGCTTTAATACACTTATAGCTCTAGTGCATCTGTTGCATGGCAATCCCTACTCACTCACATTGATATCTACTGATGGGCATCTCCAGAGCCCGTTAATACGCCTAGTTGATGTGAGACTTTCTCCTTCTTTTTATCTTCTCCACAACCACCATATTATATTCCACCTATAGTGCTATATCCATGGATCACGCCATGATGAAATACTTTGTGTGATGAAGATGGATCATAGCCAGACAATATGATTTTGTAGGGATAACTTTCTTTGGCCATGTTATTTTGAGAAGACATGATTGCTTTATTACTATGCTTGAAGTATTATTGTTTTTATGTCAATACTAAACTTTTGTTTTGAATCTTATGGATCTGAATATTCATGCCACGATAAATAAGATTACATGGATAAATATGTTAGGTAGCATTCCACATAAAAAATTCTGTTTTTATCATTTACCTACTTGACGACGAGCAGGAATTAAGCTTGGGGATGCTTGATACGTCTCCAACGTATCTATAATTTTTTATTGTTCCATGCTATTATATTATCTGTTTTACATGTTTTATATGCATTAACATGCTATTTTTATTATCTTTGGGACTAATCTATTAACCTAGAGCCCAGTGCCAGTTTATGTTTTTTCCTTGTTTTTGAGTTCTACAAAAAAGGAATACCATACGGAATCCAAACGGAATAAAATTTTTGCGATGATTTTTCTTGAACTAGAAGACACCTGTAGGACTTGGAAAGGGGGTCAGAAGGTTCCAGAGGAGGCTGCAAGCCTGCTAGGCGCGCCCCGGGGGGGGCCTAAGGGCTTGTGGGCCCCTTGGAGGTCTTCCAACCCTAATCTTTGCACTATAAATTCCCAAATATTCCCCCAACATCAAAGGCATCCACCAAAATAGTTTTCCACTGCCGCAAGCCTCTCTTCCTGTGAGATCTCATCTTGGGGCCTTTTTCGGCACCCTGCCGGAGGGGTTCGATCATGGAGGGCATCTACATCAACCTTGCCGCCCTTCCGATGAAGCGTGAGTAGTTTACCACAGACCTACGGGTCCATGGCCAGTAGCTAGATGGCTTCTTCTCTCCCTCTCTTTGATCTTCAATCCAATGTTCTCCTCAATGTTCTTGGAGTTTTATCTGATGTAATATTCTTTTGCGATGTGTTTGTCGAGATCCGATGAATTGTGGATTTATGATCAGATTATCTATGAATATTATTTGAGTCTTTTTTGAACTCTTTTATGCATGATCAAATATCTTTGTATTTCTCTTTGAACTATCGGTTTGGTTTGGCCAACTAGATTGGTTTTTCTTGCAATGGGAGAGGTGCTTAGTTTTGGGTTCAACCTTGCGGTGTCCTCACCCAGTGAAATAGTAGGGGTAGCAAGACAGATATTGTATTGTTACTATCAAGGATAAAAAGATGGGGTTTTCATCATATTGCTTGAGTTTATCACTCTACATCATGTCATCTTACTTAAGGCATTACTGTTATTATGAACTTCATACTCTAGATGCATGCTGGATAGCGGTCGATGTGTGGAGTAATAGTAGTAGATTGATACGTCTCCGTCGTATCTACTTTTCCAAACACTTTTGCCCTTGTTTTGGACTCTAACTTGTATGATTTGAATGGAACTAACCCGGACTGACGCTGTTTTCAGCAGAATTGCCATGGTGTTGTTTTATGTGCAGAAAACAAAAGTTCTCGGAATGACCTGAAACTCCACGGAATATCTTAGAATAAATAATAAAAAATCCTCGCCAAAGATGAAGACCAGGGGGCCCACAACCTGTCCACGAGGGTGGGGGGCGCGCCCCTCCCCCTGGGCACGCCGCCCTACCTCATGGGCCCCCTGGTGGCCCTCTGACGCCAACTCCAACTCCATATATTGGATTTCGGGGAGAAAAAAAATCAGAGAGAAGAAATCATCGCGTTTTACGATACGGAGCCGCTGCCAAGCCCTAATCTCTCTCGAGAGGGCTGATCTGGAGTCCGTTCGGGGCTCCGGAGAGGGGGATTCGTAGCCGTCATCATCATCAACCATCCTCCATCACCAATTTCATGATGCTCACCGCCGTGCGTGAGTAATTGCATCGTAGGCTTGCTGGACGATGATGGGTTGGATGAGATTTATCATGTAATCGAGTTAGTTTTGTTAGGGTTTGATCCCTAGTATCCATTATGTTCTGAGATTGATGTTGCTATGACTTTGCTATGCTTAATGCTTGTCACTAGGGCCCGAGTGCCATGATTTCAGATCTGAACCTATTATGTTTTCATGAATATATGTGTGTTCTGGATCCTATCTTGCAAGTCTATAGTCACCAACTATGTGTTATGATCCGGCAACCCCGAAGTGACAATAATTGGGACCACTCCCGGTGATGACCATAGTTTGAGGAGTTCATGTATTCACTATGTGCTAATGCTTTGTTCCGGTTCTCTATTAAAAGAAGGCCTTAATATCCCTTAGTTTCCAATAGGACCCCGCTGCCACAGGAGGGTAGGACAAAAGATGTAATGCAAGTTCTTTTCCATAAGCACGTATGACTATATACGGAATACATGCCTACATTACATTGATGAACTAGAGCTAGTTCTGTGTCACCCTATGTTGTAACTGTTACATGACAAACCACATCGGGCATAATTATCCATCACTGATCCGGTGCCTACGAGTTTTCCATATACTGGTTTAAGCTTATTTACTTTTCCGTTACTACTGTTATCATCACTACAAAAATACCAAAAACATTACTTTTGCTGTCTTTACTTTGTTACCGTTACCACCACTATCATATTACTTTGCTACTAAACACTTTGCTGCAGATATTAAGTTTCCAGGTGTGGTTGAATTGACAACTCAGCTGCTAATACTTGAGAATATTCTTTGGCTCCCCTTGTGTCGAATCAACAAATTTGGGTTGAATACTCTACCCTCGAAAACTGTTGTGATCCCCTATACTTGTGGGTTATCAAGACCTTTTTTCTGGCACCGTTGCCGGGGAGCATAGCTCTATTCTTTGAGTCACTTGGGATTTATATCTACTGGACACTATGATGAACTTGAAAGACGCTAAGACAAAAATTTATCCCTCAACTACGAGGGGAGGTAAGGAACTGCCATCTAGCTCTGCACTTGATTCACCTTCTGTTATGAGTAAGTTTGCGACACCTAACCCGACTACTGCTATTAATTCTGATATGACGCATGTTATTGATGATGCCACTTCTGCTATCCATGATACTTATGATGAAACTACTTCTATGCTTGGTACTACTATGCCACTTGGTGAATTACTTGATGAGCAAATTGCTAGGTCTAGAGAAAGAGAAATTATTGAACCTGAACACGATGATGTTAGTGATGATGAACCTATGCCTGCTATTCCTGAGGGTTATCTTTTTAATGCTGAATCTCTTGAAGCTATTCTTGCTTGCCAGGATAGTCTTGAACGTAAGAGATTGCTAATTAAGTGGAGTAAAGAATCTTTTAGAGATAGGATGAGATCCGACCCTGCTTTTGCTAATTCACCTATCTGTGTTCCCGATTAGGATTATTATGATTTTTCTGTTGATCTGGATATAATTACTTTGGTTGAATCTGATCCTTTTTATGGCTATGAATCCGAAACTGTTGTGGCACATCTTCATAAGTTAGATGATATAGCTGCCCTGTTTACAAATAATGAGAGATTGCGCTACCTTTATTTACTCAAAATATTTCCGTTCTCATTAAAGGGTGATGCTAAGAAATGGTTTAATTCTCTTGATCCTGGTTGTGTGCAAAGTCCCCAGGATATGGTTTATTACTTCTCTGCTAAATATTTCCCTGCTCATAAGAAACAAGCTGCTTTGAGGGAAATATACAATTTTGTGCGAATTGAAGAAGAGAGTCTCCCACAAGCTTGGGGGAGGATTCTCAAGTTACTTAATGCTTTGCCTGATCATCTTAAGAAACCTGAAGTATTTGATATCTTTTATAATGGACTAACTAATGCTTCCAGAGATTACCTGGATAGTTGTGCTGGTTCTCTTTTCAGGGAAAGAACACCAGATGACGCTGAAATTCTATTGAATAATATGTTGGCAAATGAAAATAATTGGGCACCTCCCGAGCCAGCTCCTGAGACAATTACTGAGCCTATTCCTAAACCAACTCCGAAGAAGAGAGGTGTTCTATTTCTCAGTCCTGAAGATATGCAAGAGGCAAAGAAATCTATGAAAGAAAAAGGTATTAAAGCTGAAGATGTTAAGAATTTACCTCCTATTGAAAAAATACATGGTCTTAATTTACCGCCTGTTGAAGAAGTGTATGATCGCAATTACTTATTTACTGAAGAACCTCCCGATATCCCGACACAGGTAGTAAAGTTAAATTCTCTCTATAGGTATGATAAAGCTGAAGTCCCTCCTACTAAAATTGCTAGTCAGTGCTTGGATGAGTTTGATAACTTTATGTTTAAGCAAGATGACATTAATGCTTATTTTGGTAGACAATTAAAACAGAATACCTTTATGATTAAACGCTTGAGTGATTATATGGCTGATATTAGAGGTGAACTTAAACTTGTTAGCAAACATGCTTCTATGGTTACCACTCAAGTAGAACAAGTACTTAAAGCTCAGAAAGAAGTGCTTGATGAAATGAATAGTAAGAAAAATGATTATGCTGTTAGAGTGGCTACTAGAACTGGTAGAATGACTCAGGAACCTTTGTATCCTGAAGGCCAGCCTAAGAGAATCGAGCAAGATTCTCAGAGAAATAATATTGATATGCCTAGTTCTTCTAAAAGGAAGAAAAATAAAAATGATAGAACTGCACAAACTTCTAGTGAACCTGTTGCTGAACCACCTGATAATCCAAATGATATCTCTATGTCTGATGCTGAAACACAATCTGGTAATGAACATGAACCTAGTGAAAATGTTAATGATAATGTTCATGTTGATGCTCAACCTAGTAATGATAATGAAGTAGAAGTTGAACCTGTTGTTGATCTTGATAACCCACAATCAAAGAATCAACATTATGATAAAAGAGACTTTGTTGCTAGGAAACATGGTAAAGAAAGGGAACCATGGGTTCAGAAACCCATGCCTTTTCCTCCCAAACCATCCAAGAAAAAGGATGATGAGGATTTTGAGCGCTTTGCTGAAATGATTAGACCCATCTTTTTGCGTATGCGATTAACTGATGTGCTCAAAACAAATCCTTATGCTAAGTATATGAAGGATATCATTACTAATAAAAGAAAGATACCGGAAGCTGAAATTTCCACCATGCTTGCTAATTACACTTTTAAAGGTGGAATACCAAAGAAACTTGGAGATCCCGGGGTGCCTACTATACCATGCTCCATTAAAAGAAATTATGTTAAAACTGCTTTATGTGATCTTGGAGCCGATGTTAGTGTTATGCCTCTCTCTTTATATCGTAGACTTGACTTGAATAAGTTGACACCTACTGAAATATCTTTGCAAATGGCTGATAAATCAACTGCTATACCTGTCGGTATTTGTGAGGATGTGCCTGTTGTGGTTGCAAATGTTACTATTTTAACGGACTTTGTTATTCTTGATATTCCCGAGGATGATAGTATGTCTATTATTCTTGGAAGACCTTTCCTTAATACTGAAGGGGCTGTTATTGATTGCAACAAAGGCAATGTCACTTTTCATGTTAATGGTAATGAGCATACGGTACACTTTCCGAGGAAACAACCTCAAGTTTATAGTATTAACTCTATTGGAAAAATTCCATCGATTATATTTGGAGGTTTTGAATTTCCTCTCCCTACTGTCAAGAAGAAATATGATATACTTATTATTGGGGATGTCCATATCCCCGTTGAGGTAACATAATGTTATTCGAAATTTCTCCGGTTTCATGTTAATCGGAATGAGTTTGTTAACAAGACTTGATCAACCTTGTTAGTGGATTCTTTTTGATGAGCATGAGATGGATGAAACTAGAAGCACAACCTTCTGTACCCTCTTTATATTTTCTGTTACTTAGTTAATTAAGTAAAATAACATTTTTCTGTTTGTTTCCTGATTTATCCGTACAATATAAAATTATCCCAAAAATAAAAGTCCTCAGAATGCCATGCCAATTTAATATGATTTTTTGGGAATATTTAAGGATTTTTAGTGCAAAAATTACCGCGGGGGGAGCTGCCACCTGGCCACGAGGGTGGAGGGCGCGCCCTACCCCCCTGGGCGCGCCCCCTGCCTCGTGGGCCCATGGTGGCCCTCCTCCACTTATCCCTGCACCCATCTTCTTCCTCTGCCTCACACAAACACGAAAAACCAACTCAAGCATGAGTTCCAGCCCCCGTTGCTGCGATTTTCGATCTCCTTGCTCAAAGCACCTCTCGCAAAACTGCTTGGGGAGATTGTTCCTTGGTATGTGACTCCTCCATTGGTCCAATTAGTTTTTGTTCTAGTGCTTTATTCATTGCAAATTTGTGCTGCATAGTTGACCATGTTCTTGAGCTTGCATGTCAAATTTATATGGTTCCAAGTGGTTCCAATGCTTTATATAGGCCCTAGGCACTTGTGGGAGTTGTTGCTATCAATTTTATTGAAGTTGGTTCACTTTTATTTGAAGTTACTAAAAATTTCAGAACTTTTCAGAGAAAGCAATATGTTGAGGAGGATGTTCCAAGGTGGTTCTTCAAGGAAGCAAGGTCCCAGACTTGCAATACGTGATGCTGACGAGGAACCACCAAGAGACGCTCCTGTGAGGCCCTGTGAATGGCCATCGGAAAATTTTATGAATCAAGTGGGAATTAAAGAATAATTCTACGCATATTTGCGTAATGCCGGTCTTGAGGACTTTGAAGCTGATAAATGCCCACAGTATCGTGACCTCACAAGTTCATTTGTGGGGAGGTTTGATTTTTCATTTTCGCGTAATTCTCCTTCAGTCATGTTTGACCTTTATGACAAATCTTATACCATGGACTTAGAGGATTTCACTCTTGCATGCAAACTTCCATCTTGGGGTAGTATCAGGGATCCCCCTAAATATGAATATAGAGACTTTCTGGCTAGATTAACTGTGGGGGAATCTAGAGATATAGCGCAGGCCACTATAGGGAGCATTCACTTTCCTGCTATACATTATTTTGCTCTCTTCATTGGTAGATGCATAACTGCTAAGGATGAAGCATGTCACATGTGTGCCCCTGATCTCAGCATTCTCAGAAGTGTTGTGTTAGGGGACCAATCTTATCAATTGGGATCCATCGTAGCTCGTAAGTTGCATCAGAATAGGCATAACGGAGATTTCTTTGGAGGAATTTATGCAACCTGCTTAGCTAATTTTCTTGATGTAGACATTTGTGAGGGTGATATGGAGTTACCCTCTTCTTATTTATATCTTGATTCTATGTTTTCCCACCAGTTCATTGAGAGGACTGGACCACCTTACCAGTATCGATTAATCTTTAACAAACGACATGTGGTCCATGTTGCTCTTCCTGCTCCTACCTTCTTTGATTTTCAGGTGAGAGGAAGATATATTATTACCAGAGAGGAGGCAGATGAGTACAAAAGGAGAGTGGAGGCTGCTCGACTCCACGCTACAGCTCAGGCGGCGATAGCCGCTGCATCACACGATGACCCCAGCTACACCTATGGATATCCGCCAGGCCATCCCTGGCAATAGACCAACTTAGGCCAAAAGCCTAAGCTTGGGGGAGTACGTATTTCCCACCGACATTACATTTATGTTCACACACACTCATTGCTAGATGTCGGTGCTCATACTCTTTCACTGTACTACCCATGCTAGTTTAAATTTCTTTTTCCTTCTTTCTTCTTGTGTGTTTGTTAAACTTTAAGAAAAACCAAATTTTTTTAGCTTACTTTTCCTGCTGTAGTAGTAATAATTAAAGAGAAAACCCCAAAAATATTTCCTGTTCTTCTTTTGCTTGTTGGAGCTTTCCTGTGTAAATAGCTTTTATTCCTTTTCCTTTCTTTGGGGGTCGAGAAGACTATATTGAAAATGCTTAGTGGCTCTTATATGCATGATTGTTTGTTTAACTTAGAGCCCATATTACTTGTCTTCTCTCTTGAGTTGAATGCTTGCAAATTCCAGCTTAGTCCAATGCACGTACACTCTTATTATTATACACACCGTTCAGTCGTGCAAGTGAAAGGCAATAATGATGTTATATGATGGACTTATTGGGAAGAGAAAAGCTGGTATGAACTCGACCTCTCTTGTTTTTGTAAAGATGATGATTCATCATTCCTGATTCAGCTATTATGAAGTAAACATATTTGCAATGACATTTAGAGATTATAGTTGCTTGTGCCATGCTTGATTAGCTATGAGTTATAATGGTTTACCTTGCGTGCCAACATGCTATTAGAATGATTATGATATGGTATGATGAAGTGGTATCCTCCTTTAAATGCATTGAGTGACTCGACTTGGCACATGTTCACGCATGTAGTTGAATCAAATCAACATAGCCTTCATGATATTTATGTTCATGGTGGATTATATCCTACTCATGCTTGTACTTGGTGTGAATTAATTTTAATGCATGTTTACGACTGTTGTCGCTCTCTCAGTTGGTCGCTTCCCAGTCTTTTGCTAGCCTTCACCTATACTAAGCGGGAATACTGCTTGTGCATCCAAACTCCTTAAACCCCAAAGTTATTCCATATGAGTCCACTATACCTTCCTATATGCGGTATTTACCTGCCGTTCCAAGTAAATTTGTATGTGCCAAACTCTAAACCTTCAAATAAACATTCTGTTTTGCATGCTCGAATAGCTCATATGTCAACTAGAGCTGCCCTTATCTTCCGTGTTAGGCGGGTTATTCTCAGGAGGAGTGGACTCCGCTCCTCATTCACGAGAAAAAGGCTGGTATCCGGGATGCCCAGTCCCATGCTTCGTGCAAACTAAATCAAAATAACTGCAAACAAAACTCCCCTTGGGACCCGTTGAATGTTGGAGGCACTTGTTGTTTCGAGCAAGCCATGGATTGATGCTTGTGGAGGAAGGGGAGTATAAAATTTACCATTCTGTTTGGGAACCGCCTATAATCTGTTTAGCATGGAAGATATCGTCGTCTTTTAGTTGTTGTGTTGACAATGAAAGTATGCCGCTCAAAATATATTTTATCTCTATTACAAAACCGAGCTCTGGCACCTCTACAAATCCCTGCTTCCCTCTGCGAAGGGCCTATCTATTTACTTTTATGTTGAGTCATCACCCTTCTTATTAAAAAGCACCCGCTGGAGAGCACACTGTCGTTTGCATTCATTATAATTGGTTTATATTGGGTATGACTTGACTGGATCTCTTTTACCATGAATTACAATGTTTAGTCAGTCCTTGATCTTTAAAGGTGCTCTGCATTTATGTTTTGCGGTCTCAGAAAGGGCTAGCGAGATACCATTTCGTTATATCATGTTATGATTATTTTGAGAAAGTGTTGTCATCCGAGTTTTATTATTATGGCTCGCTAGCTAATTATGTTATTGATATGAGTAATTGTGAGACCTACGTGTTATTGTAAGTATGGTTACTTCATAATAATTGCTGAAACTCGAATGCTGGCTTTTCATGTTTACAACAACAAGAGCAAACAGAGTTTGTAAAAGTTTTTCTTTTTCTCTTTCAGTTTGTCAACTGAATTGCTTGAGGACAAGCAAGGGTTTAAGCTTGGGGGAGTTGATACGTCTCCGTCGTATCTACTTTTCCAAACACTTTTGCCCTTGTTTTGGACTCTAACTTGTATGATTTGAATGGAACTAACCTGGACTGACGCTGTTTTCAGCAGAATTGCCATGGTGTTGTTTTATGTGCAAAAAACAAAAGTTCTCGGAATGACCTGAAACTCCACAGAATATCTTAGAATAAATAATAAAAAATCCTCGCCAAAGATGAAGACCAGGGGTCCCACACCCTGTCCACAAGGGTGGGGGGCACGCCCCTCCCCCTGGGCGCGCCGCCCTACCTCGTGGGCCCCCTGGTGGCCCTCCGATGCCAACTCCAACTCCATATATTGGCTTTCGGGGAGAAAAAAATCAGAGAGAAGAAATCATTGCGTTTTACGATACAGAGCCGCCGCCAAGCCCTAATCTCTCTCGGGAGGGCTGATCTGGAGTCCGTTCGGGGCTCCGGAGAGGGGGATTCATAGCCGTCATCATCATCAACCATCCTCCATCACCAATTTCATGATGCTCACTGCCGTGCGTGAGTAATTGCATCGTAGGCTTGCTGGACGGTGATGGGTTGGATGAGATTTATCATGTAATCGAGTTAGTTTTGTTAAGGTTTGATCCCTAGTATCCATTATGTTCTGAGATTGATGTTGCTATGACTTTGCTATGCTTAATGCTTGTCACTAGGGCCCGAGTGCCATGATTTCAGATCTGAACCTATTATGTTTTCATGAATATATGTGTGTTCTAGATCCTATCTTGCAAGTCTATAGTCACCTACTATGTGTTATGATCCGGCAACCCCGAAGTGACAATAATTGGGACCACTCCTGGTGATGACCATAGTTTGAGGAGTTCATGTATTCACTATGTGCTAATGCTTTGTTCCGGTTCTCTATTAAAAGAAGGCCTTAATATCCCTTACTTTCCAATAGGACCCCGCTGCCACGGGAGGGTAGGACAAAAGATGTAATGCAAGTTCTTTTCCATAAGCACGTATGACTATATACGGAATACATGCCTACATTACATTGATGAACTGGAGCTAGTTCTGTGTCACCCTATGTTGTAACTGTTACATGACGAACCACATCCGGCATAATTATCCATCACTGATCCGGTGCCTACTAGTTTTCCATATACTGGTTTACGCTTATTTACTTTTTCGTTGCTACTGTTATCAACACCACAAAAATACCAAAAACATTAATTTTGCTGTCCTTACTTTGTTACCGTTACCACCACTATCATATTACTTTGCTACTAAACACTTTGCTGCAGATATTAAGTTTCCAGGTGTGGTTGAATTGACAACTCAGCTGCTAATACTTGAGAATATTCTTTGGCTCCCCTTGTGTCGAATCAACAAATTTGGGTTGAATACTCTACCCTCGAAAACTGTTGCGATCCCCTATACTTGTGGGTTATCATAGATGTAGAATCGTTTCGGTCTACTTGACACAGACGTGATGCCTATATTCATGATCATTGCCTTAGATATCGTCATAACTATGAGCTTTTCTATCAATTGCTCGACGGTATTTTTTACCCACAATATGTTTTCTTTCAAGAGAGAAGCCTCTAGTGAAACCTATGGCCCCCGGGTCTATTTTCCATCATATATTTTCAGATCTATAAACCAAAAAAACCCCAAAATACCTTGCTGCAATTTATTTATATTTACTTTAGTTTGCTCTTTTATTTATCTTTTATACCTATCTCCGTCAGATCTCACTCTTGTTCGTGACCGTGGATGGATTGACAACCCCTTTTTTGCGTTGTGTGAAAGTGTTTGTTAGTTTGTGCATGTGCATATATTGGGGACTTTCTTGTGCCTCCTACTCGATTGATACCTTGGTTCTTTACTGAGGGAAATACTTATCTCTACTTTGCTGTATCACTCTTTCCTCTTCAAGCAAAAAATCAATGCAAGCTCAAGAAGTAGCAGGGTGTGTTGCCAAGGAGGGAATTGGGTTTGATCCCGCATCCAAGAATGGTAAGAACAAGAAGAGCAACAACAAGAAGATCGGTCTGACTCTTCCTCCTCCTCAAAAGGTAGTGTTTGTGCAATAAAGGCACAAGCAGAAGGAGAAGGAAAAAGGGGTGGTTGAAAATGGCAAGGTGACTAGGGACAAGTCCATTCCCAAGGATTTTGCCGGCAAGAACAATCCCTCTTATGTCCTCATGAAAGGAGATGATGGCTATACATTTGCAAAATTTGTTGGCACTAAGTATGATGATTATGCTTGGACTATTTGGGTTCCTAAGACCCTTGTTACTAACTCTCTAGGACCCATTGCAAAATGGGTACCTAAAACCAAAGCTTGATTCTTGTAGGACTATATCCCCAGTGGAAAACAATGGGTGATCCATAGTGGATGCACCAATCATATGACCGGAGAAAGGGCAATTCTTGTGGAGTTCGTTGATTCACTCAAGGCCTCTTCGAACATCTCCTTTGGTGACAATAGCAAGGGTAAGGTATTGGGTTTGGGCAAAGTGGTAATCTCTAATGATTCCTCACTTTCAAATGCCATGCTTGTCCAATCCCTTCACTACAATTTACTTTCAACAATGCAATTGGCTCGTGCCGGTTATGATTCTCATTTCGATGAATTCCATGTGACCGTCTTTGAGATAAGCAATCTCAAAGTGGTCTTTGTTGGTCATGTTGAAGACAACCTTTACGTGGTTGATTTCTCAAAAGAGAAAACCCGTCTTGCAACATGCCTAATGGCCAAGGCCGACGTGGGGTGGCTATGGCACCGATGGCTAGCCCACGTTAGTATGAGAAATTTACAAGCTCTCTTAAAGGGGGAGCACATCCTTGGACTAACCAACACTACAAAAAAAGACACATCCGTGACATTTTGGGCCGAACGAATTTTTTTCTGTCATACATATGACACTTCTATGACGATAATTGTGACAAAACCTAGTATCATCATAGATGTGGTGGGCTCCTACTTCTAAGACAAAAAATCATGACAGAAAATGAGCTTTTTGTCCTGGGCGGGCCGGAGACGCAGCTGCATGACATTCTTTGGGCCGTCCATGACGGAAAAAACCATGGTAGAAGCGAGGGGGAGCAAAATTTTGGGGAGTTGCCGGTTACGGTGGGAGGTCGGGGGCCGAGCGATGCGCATTTCTCTCGTACAAGTGCGAGGCGTTGGCTCTAACTGAACCCGAGCGAGGCGTTGGGCTCTAACTGAACCCGAGCGATTGCACTGCAGGCTACGCGTTAGTGAACCCGAGCAATCGATCGATGGCTGTTAACTGAACCCGATGGAGCGATTCCTTCGCTACTGCTGCTAACTGAAGCCGATCGATGCCGCATCTAGGATGAAGAAT
>NC_041389.1:319536990-319553871 GCF_002162155.2 Triticum dicoccoides | reverse complement strand
TAGTGAGCGGTTGCGTTGCCTCTGGATAAACAGGAACCCGTGGTGTGGAGGCTGGATGAACAGTAGACGGTGGAGGGGTGGCCGTGGAGGGGTGGTTGAACAGGACCCCATGGTGTGGAGGGCTGGATGAACAGTAGACGGTGGAGATCTGGATGAACAGTAGACGGTGGAGGGGTGGTTGAACAGTAGCGGGTGGAGTAGCACGCGGTGGAGGCTGGATGAACAGGAGCCCGTGGAGGCTGGGGGAGGTCGACGGTAGCCCGTGGAGGCTGGAGGAGGTCGACGATCGAGATGAACAGTATCCCGTGGAGTCCCGTTTTGCGGTACGCCACACCCCTCCCGATGAACATGACCCCCGTTTCAACCGTAGCGCTCCAACACAAGTCCGTTTCGTCCGTTTTGCGGTACGCCACACCCCTCCCGATCAACAGGACCCCCGTTTCGACTGTAGGAGGTCCGTTTCCTCCGTTTTGCGGTACGCCACACCCCTCCCGATCGACAGGACCCCCGTTTCGACCGTAGGAGGTCCATTTCCTCCGTTTTGTGGTACGCCACACCCCTCCCGATGAACAGGATCCCATTTCGAACGTGGCCGGTCGAACACAAGGCTGTTTCCTCCGTTGTGCGGTATGCCAGGCCTTGTTTCCATCGTCTTTTCCGTCCAAGCCCTCCCGATGAACACGACCACACATTCTGTTCTGACCCAGCCGGTTGGCTCCCCATGAACACGACGACGACGTTGTTTCTCCGTTCCGACCCAGCCATGTACGTATGCGCGAGTAGGCGTTCGAGACCCCGCCTGTATGTACACATACGTGGCCGTATTTTCTTTCTTGCACCCTGGCCGCTGTACGTACGTGCATATGCTACGTGCGCGCCTCTACTACGACATGTGCGCGGCTCTATAACAACCAGTATGTACGTACACGTTCGCGACCAGAATGACAACGCTACGTACGCTTCGACCAGGTGGGTCCCGACTGCCAGGCACTTCCTTGCCTGCGAAGATGTAGCTGGTGGGTCCCAGCAGTCAGGGAGGCAAATTGTTTTTTTTTGCCCGGACGCACTTCCTTGCGTGCAAAGATGTAGCTGGTGGGTCCCAGCAGTCAGGGGGGCGAATCATTTTTTTTCGGACGCACTTCCTTGCGTGCGAAGATGTAGCTAGTGGGTCCCAGCAGACAGGGGGAAATGTTTTTTTCGTGAAATACGGTGGCCCGTCCGGTCAGTCCCCACTGTCGGGTGGAGGAATAATTATTTGCGCGTAATAAGGAGGCACTTCCTTGCTACGGCCGTGGACCCAGCTGTCAGCCTCTCCATGTACAGTTCACGTCCGATGGAAGCCGTTCCTTGACCACGCCGCGCCGAGAGCACCAGGGCGGTGGATGATGACGAGGCCTAGGAAGGGGACGACACAGAGCCGGGGAAGACGCGGCAGTGGATGCCCACGCGTAGAGGAGTATGAGGGTTCACTGGTTCGCTGCGGTGTGAGGCTGCCGTCGCCGCAGAATAACAGGGGGTGTGGGTGAGTAGAGGGATGGCCTGGCCAGCGGTGGGAGTAGTAGGGGGCGGTGAGGCCTCCGCGGCATCACAGCCGGGCACGGGCGGCAGGAGCAGGCGGCACGACCGGCGCTGCTTTGGGCGGCTGGAGCAAGAAGACCAGAGGTTGAAGAAGCACTACGGCCGTTGGATGGACATCGTACGGTCACTAGAGCTAGAATCGTTCATATATTGACTAAAGTTGACAAAGGCCTCCGTCCCAGTCAACTTAGTAGGCCCACAAGCCAGCCTCCCAGCAAGGTTGGTCCCAGCTAGCAGGGGGGTATTCATTTTTTTGTGCATAATAAGGGGGCACTTCCGGTGGGTCCGAGCTGACAGCGGGGGGAACGTTTTTTCCGCGAAATACGGTGGCCCGACCTGTGGGTCCCAGCAGTCAGGGGGAAATGTTTTTTTCGCGAAAATACTGGTGGCCCGTCCAGTGGGTCCCAGTTATCAGGTGGAGGAATAATTATTTTCCGCGTAATAAGGAGGCACTTCCTTGCGGCTGCCGTGGACCCAGCTGTCAGCCTCTCCACGTACAGTACTCTTCCGATGGAAGCCGGTCGTTGACCACATTGACCACGCCACGCCGAGAGCACCACGGCGGTGGACGACAGCGAGGCCTAGGAAGGGGACGACGCGGAGCCGGGGAAGACGCGGCAGTGGAAGCCAGCACGAAGAGGAGTACGAGGGTTCACCGGTTCGGCTGCGGTGTGAGGCTGCCGTCGCCGCAGAATAACAGGGGGTGTGGGTGAGTAGAGGGATGCCCTGGCCAGCGATGGGAGTAGTAGGGGGCGCTGAGGCCTGCGCGGCAGCACGATCGGCCACGGGAGGCGGGAGCAGGCGGTCCCGCCGGCGCTGCTTTGGCGGCTGGAGCAAGAAGATCAGAGATTGAAGAAACACGACGGTCGTTGGATTGACATCCAACGGTTACGTCTGCTATAATTGTTTGTTGATGTAGTATATAATAACTAAAAAAATCTTGCATACGCGTCAACTAAACAGGCCCACAAGTCAGACCACTCCCTCTTTTTTTAATAATTTATATATAGCTCATGGCAACTTCTTATGCAATTTATTGAAGTCATTTTTTTGGTTGGCCAGGCCTAATTTCGCATATTTCTGTGGGTTCCAAACTATTAATACCGAAATGTTGAGCTAGATTTAAAGTACTTTGAAGATATATTTGAATTAGGTTAATGCCCAGTGAAATAGGAATCTGAAAATGTGAAAGAAATAAGAAATTATAAAGTAATTGCCAATTTGTCATCTATTTTTATATTTACAACCCATTTCATATTACTTTCAAGATTTGCAGGCGTCTTGAAAGAGTTGCAGCCCATCAGGGCGTAGAAAAATAAGTAGGCCTGGATTGGGTATTCTTCAGAAAAAATAAACTGGGCTCATTTTCACAAAGAAAAAATAGCTGGGCTGGACACATGGTGAACATAAAATATAAGCCTGGGCTAGACGGGCCACAGCCCAGTTCAAACCCTACTCCGTCTCGACAATACCAAACAAAAAAAATACTGCTCGAGTAGCTACGTCCCAGGTGTCAGCTGATCTTGTGATGTTCTCTTGTCTATTGACTATATACGCTCACAATGTCGTGGGTCCCAGATGTCAGGAAAACACTAGGAGGAAGCATTTTATTTTTCCATACGCTGACGTGGTGGGCCCCTTCTGTCATCCTCTCCACGTACTTCTGCCGATTCCTATTGTTTGTTGACCATGTTGACAATGCGAGAGGGCGGTGCCGCGGCGAGCGCACCAAAGCACGCGGAGGACGTAGGCGTTAACGATTTAGGAGACGGTGGGGCGGCGATGCATGCGCTGAGGCGCAGCCAACCGTGGGAGGCGGAAGCAGGCGGCCCCGCCGGCGCTGGTTTGGTTTTGGCGGCTGGAGGAAGACAGGACTGAAGAAACACGACAGACTGTAAAAGCAGCAGGAGTACTTAACAACCTTAACTGAAACAAGCAGGGGCACTTAACAACCAAAGCTGAAAGCAGTATGAGTACTTATACAGGTTCAACCGTACAAAGCACGCCTCGAACAGTGCTACTTTACCTACAGTTAACCAAGGGTGAGGCCGCCAAGCCCCAGGAAAAGGCCCAGGCGCCACCCCGCGCATCCACAACCTTCTGAAAGCTGCTTCATCTCGCAACGTGGTCAATAAACAGGATATTCGCTTTAGAGCCATGGAAAAGCATGAACATAATCTTCTGTCCTAATCTCCAAGATGGACGAGCCTTCATTATCTGAGACCACCCACGAATAAGTATCTTTTCACCTCCAAGGGGAATTGAGTAGGTCGACATAAACATCATGTTGTGACCAAGCGCAAGTCTGACCCGACCATGGTCAGGCATCTGTATAGGAACAATAGAACTCGGCAGTTCCTATTTCAAGAAGATCACAGATGTAAAACTGTGTATAAGCAATAGTTTATGAACAACATATATAACAGAAAACAGCTCGTAACATAAGTTTCTCGACACAGTTGGACCTATTCAACGAGTGCAGCAGTGGCACACATATCCCACGTGGCCTTCCACCATTGAAACGCCCCACAAGGACCTCAAGACGATCAATAAAGTGTAGGAACTTGTGGATGTCGATCCAGTCAACTTCAGTGCCATTAGTAACAGCCAAGTTATTACAGAGTAACAAACGAGCAGACTGCTTAACTCTGAAAAACCTACACGTGCCACCAATTATAAGACAATATTAGTTAGAAGTAGCATCTTCGTGAGAGATTTGTTGCTACTTCTAAAGTTAAATTGTGACTAGTTAGACAGAATAGGTGGATTAAGAAGTAATCGAGGCAACAAGCAAGAACCAGATACAAAACTAACATGGATGAACAATTGGAACGACGTCGGGGTGGAAGATCGCAGTGAAGATGAGACTAGGTTCTGCTATTTCCATCAACATTCGTGCGCCAACTTTCAGTCCGTAACACTTGAGAAAGTTTATCCAAGTTCGGCCATAAAAAAAGCAGCGATCTTCTTGGTTCATGAACCCAACTCGGAAGCAATATCCATGGATTGTCTTCACTGTGACCATTAAACTAGTGTATTCAATTATGGCAAGGCTGAGCATCTTGAGTACATGTGTTCTGACAGAGCAAATAATACACTGCAGGAAAAATAATATGAGAACACAACATGTTCAAAAAACCCTCACCCTCCCGAATAGAAAAGAGGATTCTAGGAACATACCGTGCGCATTTCAAAATGCTGTGGTAGGATGAGAAGGAACAAGTGTGGCGTCTCGCTGTGGGCGCAAAAATCTGTAGGGTACTCGCACTTTGGGCACTGCAACTGAAACACACTAGATTCAGTACGAAGAAAAATGCATCAACAGCGGCAGCTGCCATCCTAGGATTACCTCTGACCAAGGGACTTGGATTTATCAGGGATGGATGAAGAATTCGTACCTGGTTCTCCATGAGAAAACCCTATGCAATCGCCGAGCGGGGGTTTTCTCTGAACAAGCAGACGAGGGAGAAGGGGATTCAGGCCCAGTGAAATATTGCCGCTTCGTCCGTCCAGCTTACTGCTAAAGCTGGAAGGGGGGGGGTTGTGATTTGACGGCTCATTGGGCATTACTGCGGTGCTACGACCGGGGTGTGTCTACCGTGAAGTTGTGCACTCTAATTTGTGCATATGGCATGTGGACCCCATTTCCGGTTGCCCCACATATCAGCGAAAGGAAGTAGAAAGACAGGAGTAACTAGTTACACATAAATATATTTTTTGACAGAGAGATACTCCCTCAGTAAAGAAATATACAAATCTTTTATATCACAGGCTCACCTTGCCGAGAAATATACTCCCTCTGCAACGCACGAGCATTATGGGGGTTCAGCTTTTTTTTATGGGGGTTCAGCTGAGAATATAATACTCAGATAGGCTCACGGTTCTGGACTTTGGGCCGCGGGCCGACCCTGCATGTTTGGGGGCCCATGTGTTCTACCTCACCACTTTTCATATTGCAAGCGATCGGTACTGTGCTAGTTTTAGATGCTGTCGCAAGGCGAATACACAAAATTGAATAAAGCACGGGAGCTGTTGGAATGAAATCGAACGATAGTTCCTAACCAGCAATTAGAGTTGCAATTCTATCAACGATATGCCATGTGATAAATAATACTGTCATACTACTTATACACACAGGACACTTGTTTCACCATGCCAGATTATTACATCAAAATCTCTTGGAGGATAGATCAGTTCGGCAGTTGCGTGCTGCTACTGAAGAATTTCAAAGTTGATTTGGACCAGCTCTCCTTGCCGAGAAAGTTCGATTTTGACATCATCCCCTACCGCAAGATATGATTTAGATTTGAACCTTGACCATCCTTTAGCATCAATCATCATGCGACCATCCTTTGTACTTACGGTATACTGAGCAGGTTCATTCACACCAAGGCTGCGCATGGTAAGAGAAACTTGACTGCAGTCGCCCGGATTGTTAAACAACTCCCTCGTTGCTCTAGGAATTCTCTGTTTGAAAACAAGAAGACATACCCAAACAGTTAGATCAACATAGTGAATCGTGTAAAACAACATGGAAATAAAAAGAACGAAGCACTTGGGTGGCCAATGCTTACCAAGACTGCTGCCCAGTCTGTTGCCGGTGCAACTGCACGGGCCGGAGCAAATGCAAGTGCAAGTGTTGGTGCAGGTGCCGAAGCCGCTGCTGCTGCCGGAGATGGTGCTCCTTGTAGAGCTGGTGCCGGTGTTGATGCTCGATCCTCTGGTAGATCAGACTGATCCGCTGACGCGGTCGGTGCCCAATCCTCAGCTGGATCGGACTGAGCTGCTGCCGTTGTCAGTGCTAGAGCAACTGTCGGTGCTCGATCTGTGCGAGACAGCGGTGATCGTGTCTGGTCTGCTATGGTCAACTTTCTAACTTGACTAGGATTCGTGACCATGATCCAGTTTTTTTCTTCATTTCTTTTAAACGCAAGAAGGACTAATTGTGGCATTTTTGTTAAGCCAAACTGCAATTCATCATAGGGATTCAGCTTGTACTCAGACAACAGACTGATCCAATTTTTCCAGTAATATAAGTGATGGACAGTGCCTTCGTTACTGACACAACATAAGAAGTGAAACCTGCAAAAATAGCCATCGTAGAGCAAACCAAACGGTTTATTCTGTGATGAATGTCACATGGCAAAACCTGCATCGTAAAATTGCAGGAAAAGAAAAAAACATGACATTAAATCAATAAGATTTAGACAGTAAATCAATAAGATTTACTTGATGTGACACGAGTGAATCCTTACCAGGAAATCACTATGTTGAAGTACTAAACAGAAGATTGATCGTCCAACTACGCGTGGCATGCAGGGGCCCTGCCTACTCCCACAAGCAGGACAGTCCAAAGATCGTGACAAATCGTATGGACCGAACATCCATGGGACTGGAAATCCTGATGGGTGCGATAAACCCTGCAATGCATACAGATATTGGAGTGTAGACATAATTGATAAACCGTCCTCACAAAAAATATGATGTGGATACTTCAAAATGTATAGACTAAATTGAGTGGACAGACATTAACATAGACCGTTCTCAGGACTGACCACACACCAAAAGCGGCAGTACTAATAAACAATACAGGGTTCACAAACACAAATCAAGTACTGAACAATAGTACTTACTACAGACAAGCAAAGTTGCACTAACTAAACTCTGCAAACTATTTCTTGCCACCGACCTACGAGATGAACCCCGCATAACTAACTAGGCCATGGACTTCGTGTGAGATGTCTACATGCACCATCACCATCTTGTCAACCTTGGAGAACCTAACAGAGTGGTCTTTCCACTCATAAACATGATGATGAAGACAGGCCGCATCAGATTTGTTGGGAAGCTTTACAAGAACCACACCCTTCGTAATCGAAGGCACAGCCAGGAAATTGTTGTGGTCAAGTACAGCCTCGAGAACACGCCTGACAACAATGCTACAGGAAAACACTAGTTCAGGACACGTGGCGACAAGGACACATCAGCTGGATAGTTCAGTAGTAGAACTCATCATCAGGTCTTCCAGTTCACATGGCATGACTTTGAGAACTTCATCTCCATCGCGGACCTGGTTGTAATTCAAACAGAAACCATATTTTATTACTACCTTCGTTCAAAAATATAATATGATTTTCGATATTATACTCCATATATGACTACATATACGCACAAAAATGAGTGAACAAAGACACTAGAACATGTCTTCAAAGGCATGAGAGTAGAGGGATTACATGCAATATCCATAACACAAGTTACTGAGGCAAATATACCCTCTTAAAAGGTAGCATTGATGTTCATAAAGTACTCCCTCCATCCCAAAATTCTTGTCTTAGATTTGTCTAGATATGGATGTATCAAGTCACATTTTAGTATTAGATACATCCATATCTAGACAAATCTAAGACAAGAAATTCGGGACAGAGGGAGTAGTTGAAAGTAATCTATAAGAATTCAGTGTCAACCTCTCGCATGTTTTGGTCAAAAGAGGAATTTAGAACCATCATTTGGCACACTAAAATCACATGCAAGATCACCCAGAAAGTTGTACTACCAGTACTAGTACTGCGTGTTAGATGAAAAAACACGATCAAGATTGAGAAAAAGATCGTCAACAAGAGACATTACCTAGACTTGCTTAATGAGGGATCCCGGAGAGGGGGCTTGGACAGGGCGATGGCTTTGAGCTTGTCTGCGTAGTCTCGGCGGGGTGCTTGCGCTTCTTCGTACCATGAGCCTCGACGGTTTTGGCCAGAGCCATAGACATCACGTCGGCTGGTGCTCCAGCGTCCATCCAAGAGAGGAAGCTAAGAGAGAAGAGTGAAAGGAGGAACGAGATGAGGGAGAAGCGAAGCGAGTGGGGGTTTTCTTCAAGAGAGGAAGCTGAGAGAGAAGAGTGAAATGATGGTTGCTTCGTCCGTCCAACTTACTGCTGGAAAGGAGGGGGTTTTGGGATTTGACGGCTCATTTGGCATTACTGCGGCGGTTCGATCGGGGTAGTCTACCGTCACTCTACTACGGAGTAATTTAGTGCATGGCTGGTGGACCCAGGTGCTGGCTGTCCCACACGTCGGCGAAAGTGAGTAATTTAGTGCATAGCTGGAGGAGGATCTGCATGGTAGAGCGTGTCCACTATTTTTCATTCTGAAGAAAAAAATGATTACAACAAGCGTTTCCACTCTTACGACGGAGGAGTGCGAAACACGACAGCCACTTGAACATACATAGTGCTCCTACTACTAGGCATGTGCAGTGGTTCATACGTCAGTACTACACAATCTTGTTGCTAGTGTAGTACAGTAAGATATGACGATAACAAATGATGTTGTGCACATGTCAACTACTCCTATATGTAACATAGTACTACTTTTTCGACTGTCCGGTCGAGAATGAACGGTGAGATCAATGTTAACAGAACTAGGTCCACAACACACGGAGAGTACTGTGCTACAGTACTCCACGAAACATGAACCATATGAAGCACATCCTATAGTGTTAGACAGGGTGTATGAAGGGTGCACGGGATGTGAGCAAAAGTTCCCTTCTCGACCCACTTTTGGGTGTTTGGCAGAGTGCATGAAGGGTGCATGAGTCCACACTAGTAGGTTGACAAAAATACACGAAGAGGAAACAACTATATTGAGATGAGAATGCAACTAAACGCACCGACACGCTTTGTGCTATAGTGACTGATCTGCACCGTTTGAATTTGATCCAACGGTCATGTTGTGCCGAGAGGATATGCCCATGTAGAGGGTGCCTAAACACCACCGAAGTCCCTCTGCTTCTCGAGGCGCACGACGTTGGTGATGCAGGTTGCAACCGCCCGCAGAGCCCGCTCCCGGTCGACGGGAGCCAGCTCGTCAAAGACGGCGTCCAATGGCACGGATGGATTCCGATGACGGAGCCCTGAAAGGATTCGTCCGGCAACGGCGATGGCAGCGTGCAACCCCTCCTTGTCCAGCTCAGCCCCCACCATCGCGCGGAGACGTCTCAGCTCCTCGGAGATATATGTGAAGAAGGAGACCAGGTTAGGAGCCCGCATGTTGTTGAAGTCGACCGGGTGGTCGAACGGGTTTAGCCCGACGGCCGGCATCGTCGCGCTGGCACGAAGGTAGGCATCGCGTAGCCGCAACACGTGCATGGCAACTTGGTTCACCAAGTGGCTGAGGCGATCCTAGACCTCGTCACGATCGGCCCGCTCGCGCTCCAGCCGGCTCCCCTGACGGCCTATCATATCTCCCGCTTTCTGCAACAACGTCGCCGACGCCTCGAGCATCTTTGTGGTGGACGCCTGCCACTTTTGAAGCTCCGTGAACTCCTGCACATAACGGAGGAGCATGACACTCCTCTCCTCCTTGAGCTCACGGAGCTCCACGTCCTTGGCCCTGAGCTCCGCATCCTTGGCATGGAGCTCCTATGTCAGGCGCCTCACCTCGGACTCCGTGATATGCCGCGCCGCCATGGCACTAGGTAGAAGCAATGGGGGAGAGGAAGCAAAGGGGGCGAAACGGCTGAAAGGCAATGTAATCTACGGGAAGGCGGAGGGAGCCAGCCGAGGAGCGGGGAATCTTTTGGTTTTCACCACGGTAAAACACCAGTCGACGACTTCTCACATCAGGGAGCAGTGGGTTTTTATAGGCGGAGTCATCGTGACTAATTGCTACCGCGCCTGCTCTCGTCAATCAAAAAATTAAAAATCCTGTCGCGCCTGCTCCCGTCAATCAGAAAATTAAAAATCCTGCCGCACCCAAACACCAGAGCAACGTCGCGGTGGATATTTAAATTTACCCGCCGACAAGTAGATAAAAAAAGGGTGAAAAAACAAATGTGGCGGCGGCCTAGCTAATCGGTCAAACTAGCCCAACTAGCTAGCCACCGTGCTTGTACTCGGCGGGAAAGGTGGTCTTTCGTGATTTGACGACTCATTTACTTGCTTCAGCGCTACGACCGAGGAGGACCCAGAAAACGCGCGGTAGGTCGTCCCACGTCAGGAAGAATATATGCGTGCACCACCCGGGAGGACCCCGAAACCACGCGGTAGGGTGTGCCATGTCTTGGCACGGAGGAAAAATGTGCATGTAAAAATATACTGTATCAGACGTAGTACCTATGGTTCGACCTCGGGACCCAGCCAGTCGGTCGAAAACACCCCACTAGCCACACAGCTTCATCATGCAAACATGGCACGGTTAGCTCCGTCTCGACCAGCCACAACGTCTCTTGTTCTAGGCGATTCTTCTATTTTCCAAGCTTTTTTTAGTTGTAATAACACCACGGCAAGCTAGCGCCGCTCTTCGTGTGTGCTCGTGCAAAGGTTAGACGATGGAGAGAAGAGAGATTGAGATCGCAGACCTTGGACCCACCAGTAAGTGAGACAACGGTCATGCACGTGTTGACGAGGCACTCCCTCTACTCTACTCAACGCAAGTACTGTATAAAATCAAGTTATGGGACAAAGCCAACAACCGTTCGTTTTTTCAGGCTATCGACTTATGCTTTATAGTCCAGGTTGCCAGTTCGAATCTCGTCTTTCAGATTTGTTAGTTTGGGTCCAAATTTGATTAATGACAAGTGGGACCCCTGTGTGTTGTTCCGATATTTCAGTGTAGGATGGTTTTTTTGAACAAACACTTTGCGCGGTTAGACAAGTAACGACACGAGTTACACGTATTTTGCAAGTTTACGAACAAAAATGAGAACGACATAGAATATCACATCCACCCTGTAGCTTAGATACTATGGTGATACGAGTTTTTACACCGTTGGAAGTGAGATCCAATGGCTTGGGAGTAGTCTTTGTAATTATGCGCAATTTCCAAACTCTCCAAAGTTTTTTTTGCAAATAAAACATTCAGGCCTCGTGTGTGCCGCTGCATCTTCGATCCAACGGCTCCCCGGTGCTAATATTAGGTGCTCCCCGTAGCTTAATTACCCGCTACGGTGATATGAGCATCTAGGTCGTATGATCAGTGATCAGATGGCACATGCATAATACTTGTACTTTCTGTGCATTTCCCAAACTCTATCAGCCGTATATTGCAAAAACATTCAAACCTCCTACCGTGGGCCGTTAGATCTTAGTGAACTCGTATCACCATAGAATCTACGGTGCGGGAGCACCTCATACTCTCCCGTGCGAGAAAACATAAGGTGCTATCGCAGCTTGGATGCTATGGTGATACGAGCTTGGAGGTCGTTTGATCTAAGATCCAATGGCATCTGAGCAGTCTTTGTGCTTGTAAGCAGTGGCCGAACTCTTTTGGGGCTTTTCTGCAAAAAAACCATTCGAACCACCGAGGAGGTGTTGGGTCACAAATCCAACGCCTCCGAAGAGCTTGTATCACCAAAGCATCTAAGGTGTGGTGGCACATGATATTCTTACATACAGGAGAATATGATGTCCTCCATCATCTTAGATGCTACGGTGATACGAGCTTTGAGGTCGTTGGATATGGGATCAAAGGGCATCTAAGTAGTTTTTCTACAAATTGTTTGCAATTCTCAAACTCATCAAGGTTTCCTGCAAAAAAATTAAGACACATCATGTGAGCTGCTATAACTCAGATCTACAAGCTCCAAGCAACTTGTATCGGCATATAGCATGTAAGGTTGGGGGCACATGATATTCTCCCGAGGAGGAGGGGTGGGGGGTGCACAACCAATTGGTGGTTGGGAGGGTGGGGACAAATATAATCTAAACAACCCTAAACAGAGCTCCACAATTTTATTTAAGGTCGAGGGGTTGACCCCCGACAATCATAGCTCCACCTAAACACAACATTTGCATGTACTGTAGTACTAGACTTAATATTCATGTTTCAGTTTCATGTTCATTTTAAATATTGAACTGAGGACCATGGATGTCTTACATTTTACTCCCTTCATTCCTAAATATTAGTCTTTTTAGAGGCTTCAAATGGACTGGCACATACAGATGTATATAGACATATTTTAGAGTCTAGATTCACTCATTTTGCTCCGTATGTAGTCACTTGTTGAACTCTCTAAAAGACTAATATTTAGGAATAGAAGGAGTATTTTTGAACTCGTGTCATACATGCATGGGTTGGAAAAATATATGCACTATACTTATTGGATTGTTGTTGTGTTCGTGTGTGTGTGTGTGTGTGTGTGGTCATATGCTTGATACATACAAAGTTTTCTCACCTCCATATTGTTCATCTTTTAAATTTGAATTTGCATTGGAAAACTTACTAGGGATACCATGGAATGTGAAATCCACGTTGAGATCACTATATCACAAATTCACTCTAATTCAACAACTCGTCATAAATCAATTACCACGTTGAGATTAGTATTTGCAAGGAAAATACGGGTATTGTAATACACATAGATTCGTTCGGCAATTTAAAAGGTTCCTTTCGTATTCTCAAATGGTAGGACCCAACGGCGTACCAGCCAGACCTTGGCTCGTGTTGATCCTAAAAAAACGGGCTCGTGTCCTTCGGTGGCGTGCGTGGTACGCACATTAGGCAACCCCAACCAGTCGAGCCTCAGCGTTTCAAGTCGAAATATCTGGCGGCCAGAATTCCAGCCCTAGGAAATTCCCCTATTGTCCCCGGTCCATAATGACTACCGATGAACAACAGAGGGATGCTTTACTAACTAGACAATGTTACCTACCGTGCCGAACATGGTTCAATTCCCTCGGTCGCCGCTCGTCAAGGTCACCCGTCAACCGCATTGCCTAGTACTACTACTACTACTACACCAGGATGAGCACAGAATTGAGCCCGTTTGTTCGTGCCTAGTACTTGAGTTAATATATCAGGCAATGCACTGGTATGGAGGGATTATACTTTTACTCCCTCCTTTCCGGTTTATAGGGCTTATCTCAAAATTTTAGTCTTCCCATTTTATAAGTCTCAATTTGGTTGTTCCCCATCACATGTTCAGATTTCAAGGTGCAATAAATCATTACATGCAAGTATTAAGAAAAAATTGACCAATGCATGTACTTTATGCATGCATGCGTCACAATTAATGCATTCGTAAACACAATTTTTGAGGAAAACAAGTGCATTAATTGAGTGGTTTTGCAAACTACAATAATTGTTCCACCACTCACCATCTACCTTGGTTGGTGAGATTTTTGAATTGAGCCCTATAAACCGGAAAGGAGGTTTAACTAAGCAAAATGTTTGACCAAATCATTTCTTAAGAAATACAACAGGACAGATGTATGGCTTGAAAATTTATTGCATGATGCAGGTTATGATATTGTTTCGAATCCTGGATCTTAAATTTCAGAAAATCCAAAAGTGAGCATAAATTCTTGAAACTGAGCATGGTCACGTGATATGGCACAAATATTACTTCGTAAGTTTTTTCTTCAATTCGAGACAAGCTGCATATGACAAGTTGCACAAATGAAGAGCCAAGGTATTTTGGAACAAAGACCTGTGACGTTAAGGCGGACACTTTCACTATTGAAACCGTGGGCGTTTACGTGCCGCCACGAGTCCCCGCTTCTCATTGGAAGGTGCCGTCCCAGCAAGCGTGTGAGTCGATGGGAGGCGTGCGAGCAGACCGCTGCACCGGCTGTTAGGGAGGCGTGCGAGCAGACCGCTGTGCAGCCTCACCGGGAGGCGAGCCCTTTGACCAGGCTCTGCCGCCCACCGTCGTCCCAACTGCTCCCACTTTTAATGTCGCCGGTGCCACAGTTTAAAATCAACCCCGCACTACCCGGTATCGCTAGAATCCTCTCTCTTCCTCTCCGATTCTCCTGTCGTCTACCTCCAACTAGCCTGACCTAAACATACGCCATGCTGCATCACAATGGTCTGCTCTTAGTGTTCCAATTTCATGAAGACACCCAGCCGGAGTCTCAAGAACATAAGGCGCTTTGGGACGAGCTTGAACTGGCCTTGCGGGAAGACGCCGCGCCTGTCCCCGCTCCCGTTCCGGCTCCCGTCGCCCCGACTACGCCAGCACCCATCCCCGTGGCATTGATGGGCTGGGAGCCGCACATTGTCGCCGAGCTTGATGCCACGGGGTTCCACGAGGTCCCCGCCAACTTTCATGCGCCCGTGCACCTACCAGCGTATGCGCCTGCGCGTGCACTGACGCGCACACCCGTGCACCTGCCAGCGCATGCGCATACGCGTGCACTGACGTGTGCGCCCGTGCCGGTGCCTGTGCACACGAATGTCTCCGCCGCGCCGTTGACAGCGCCTGTCCCCGTGCGGGTGCTAGTGCCCCCCTCAGCGGCATGGATGGCTGCCGTCGACCACTTCCTTGCACCAATGCCAGTTGCCTCCTCCTGCCAGTTGACTCGCTGCGAAGTCTAGAACATTTTGGCCTTCCTTGAAGTTAGGCCAACATCCAGGAGTACGCCAACAACGGCGCAAGACGCCGCCATCACCGTCGGTCAGTGGCCCGATGACACACGGAGCACGGCAGAAGAGCCGCTTCCCACCACGAGATGCCCCCGCTGCCGCCGCGTAATCTAAATTTGCCATGAAAAACGTTCGGATTGCCATGCTTAAAATCCGAACGTTTATCATTTCTGTTTATTTTATATCGATCGTCGTATAATTTAAAGTCGGAGTCAGACTGAACGAAATGTATGGTTTGATCGATTGAATGTTCTGCTAGAGCCGTATCAAATTAAATATAAAACGTCATCAAGCCACATGTATTCCTTGTCATCCAACGACCCAGACTGCTTCAATGTCGAGCGCTCAACACGTTTAGCGTGCAGTTAATTTCATGCCAAAAATAGTGCTAATCACATGACAACACGCAAATAATATCCTAGTAGTTAATATCCGCATGCACTTAATATACTTCCAAATTAACGTGCATTGCACGTACACACTGACTAGTGCTGCTAGTATGTGAAACTGGTGCCGTGACTTGTGAACGTGTCCAGATATGGTCAACGACAACTTCGCCCTCGAGTTCTTCCTGTTTGCCCGTGCGTGTAAACGCAGAAGGGGAGGAGAGAGAGAGCACACATGGAACCCACCAGTAAGTGAAGGCGAATAGTACTAAAAATAATATTAAATGTTATCCATTAATTAGGCTGTGGTAATATAAAAACATTATGTGAACAAACGGGGTACAATAAACATTGCTATTCTACGTATGTTGCCTATTGACGTACGGCTTGAAGGCCCGGTCGCATGTTCGATCCTCGTTCTTTATTGTTTAATTTGTATATGGGTCCAAATTTGTTTCATGACATGTGGGCCCCTCGGTGTGTTGTTTGTAGCACTTTAATTTGTGGGTCGAAATTTGTTCCATTCCAAATGGACTATCGGTGTTTTGTAGCTTATTTATAATAATTAAAGAGAACAACATAGTTTTTTCAATAATACCATGGTGCGACGTTGAAGGCGAGAAAGGACATGCGAGAGAGCAATGACCGAGCTAGAGGGAAATCAACTAGGGGAGTTGCGTGGGTTGCAATGGTGTTTGGAGTAGTTGTGGGACGAATGCTACGAAAATATAATCTAAACCGACCAGAATAAATGCCTACACAAATTAATACAAGGTTGGAGTGCCCCTCGCAATGTAAATAGCTCCGGCTTTGCGAGGGATGGAGAGGTAGTAGCTTCAACGCGTGGAAGATACGGTGCGAGAAAGCGAGGTTAATCAAGAGACATATAGATAGAGAGACAAAGTGAGTGTGGTCCGACATTTATTGAACAAATATATATGCTCCGGAGAGATATTGTCCGATTGAGCTTTTGGTAAGGGTGAGGGCTGTAAGATAGAGCTTGAGAGATGATCCAGTCACAGACGTGTAGATATATTTTGTGCGTGGGAGGAAGCAAGGTCAACCGATCACATAGGGTCGCCGTGCGATCGAAAGAGTGAGACGGGTTGGAGAGAGTGACCTAGATAGACGATGTGCATGAGAGAGTATACAATGTGAATAGGTCGAATTGGGCTCAAACATGGTGATATATCGTTTTTGTCCGAGAAAGAGCGAGGTAAATCGAGACATATAGAGAGAGAGATAGAGAGAGAGATTGAGTGAGCGTGGCCCACCATGAGGTCGAAAGAGTGGCGTCGGCTTGGATGGGCTGACCTAGATAGACAATCTGCGTGAGAGAGTATAGAGTGTGACGATCGAGGCCCGGACAGGGAGATATATCATTTGTGTGTGAAAGAAAACAAGGTTAAACGAGACTCAGATAAAGAGAGCGAGATTGAGCGAGTGTGGCCCGCCGTGCGGAAGAAAGAGTGAGACAATCTCGAGGGAGTGACCTAGATAACAACGTGCGTTCGTGCGCATGAGAGAATGGGGGGGCTAGATAGGCAATGCATGTA
>NC_041389.1:319517270-319536599 GCF_002162155.2 Triticum dicoccoides | reverse complement strand
GGGGGCTAAAAACAACATTTGAATGTACATAGTACGAGACTTAATATCGATGTTTTAATTCGGTGTACATTGTAAGATTTGAACCGAGGACCAGGCATACGGGTGTTCGCACACGAACACGTCACCGTGTACCTCCGACGCCGAGGGTGATGCACCGCAGCTCACGCCGAAGGAGACCCGTCCGGAAGCGCGGTATGCAAGCAATCCAACGGGTGCTTTTCAGGACCCGAAACCCCACGCGCCTGGGAGGGACCCCGTCTGGACGCGCGGCGGCAATGGGCTGCCCTAGGTCGGTTTGCCCGCCCCTAGAACCTCGAGGATCGCTGACCTTCAACACGAAGAACGAACGAAGAACGAGAGAGAAAGAACATGGAAGGGATGTAAAACTAGGGTAAAAAGTAGATGAGTTTTGGATTGCGTGTTGTTCAATCGGCCGTCACCCCCAACATATATAAGAGGCGGCTGGACTTCCCGTACAAGAAAAGGATTCATCTAGGCTTTCCTTACAAGAAAATTGCATCAATTTACGTCCAAAACCTTAGTCAAATTCGGACTGGTTTTATCCGAACTTTCCAAATCTGTTCGGTTTAAACTGACTGTACCTTGCGGGTCTTTTTTATGATGGCAAACAACCTCGGATGGAAACGAGTACAAAAGTAATCTTGATCGTTTCGATGAGACGAACATCTTTCATGTTGAATGTGTTTTCATTAGAGGTCATCCCGAGGGTCAAATCTCTCGTGCAAAACAGCAAATTATTCACGCATCTCATCACACACACCTGCATACGTGTCTGGTTCCGGGCGTCATATTTTGCTCGTTGGAGGGTCTTATTGTGCGGGCTCTAACTTTTGCATACGACCTCGGATTGCGATGATCTTTATATCAAAATCGATCGTTTCGACGAGACGAAGACAATTCATGTAGACAATTCTTCCATACGAGGCTGTCTTGGGGGCGTAATCAGCCTAACAATGTTCTGGATACAAAATCCAGTATTTTGAGCATCACTTCGGCCTTAGAGATGAGGTCGGATGGCTATGACTTAAACATCAAAGTTGTTCCTCTCGGCGATGTGAAACTTTCCATGCCGAAAACCCTTTCACTCGAAGCCATCTCATTTTCTTTTTATGTCATGCCAAAGTATGGTGTCAACACATGCCCCTTGTTTTTCGGCAAAGCTTGCACGCCAAAAAATAATATGCACGGTGTTTGTTCTAAGGACGATGTCAACACTCCATCGGCCATTTTATGCTTAGGGCGATAATTTCTATATCGGCCATGTTTATTCTTAGGGCGATAATTATATATCCGCTATTGATTTTAATTTCTTGTTCACATCATACCTTGTAACCGATTACCACCAATCGGCTTTAAAGAGATGGGAATGAACCCGTTCCTTGTAGCACTAAGGAAATCAAACTCCGAGAGGTCATGCCCTGTTAAGCAAGTAACATTAGGATGATTCCAATCCACCGATGCATCGGCCAAAGCAACACAAGCCGAATTATCCGTGTGAATGACTTCTACCTCATCATCGACCCATTGTATTAAGAATTGATGCATGGTAGATGGCACACATTGGTTAGCATAAACCCAATCGCGGCCTAATATAACATTATAGTTACCTTGCACCTTGGCGATGAAGAATGTGGTGGCCAAAATTTTGCTTCCCACGGTGAGTTCCATGCACATCACACCTTTGGCCTCTGTCTTTTCTCTACCCTCGAATCCATTAAGTACCATATTGGTCTTCATCAATGCATCATCATCTAACCCGAACTTTTGGAATAAGATTAACCACAGCACCACCATCAACGAGCATCCTAGCAACTGGCGATCCGTTAATATGACCTTTGAGGTACAATGGCTTCAAGTGTTTTACCGGTTCTCTTGGCTTCTCGAAAATAGCATTCTTAGGACCAAAACTCAGCTGGGCTACCTCCCCTTCTTCACCTATAGCACGAAACTCGGCAGGTAAGTAATATACCATATTAATATCCATACCTTCCTGAACCGGCGTAGATTCATAATCCACCATCTCGTCTTCATCTCCCAATGTGTATATTGGGCTTAAAGATTCCTCAATTGAAGGGGATGTTCCAGGTAGTGTGGACGATGTAATAGGGGTCGCATCATCCTCTTTTGGTGGTGAAAGTGTTACTGCAGCTAATGTAGAAGCATCTGTGTTTTGTTTTTGTTTAGGCCTCCACACTTGTTTTGTGAGTGCTATGGGCCGAATTTCACTAAACAATTCGTCCCTTTGCCTCTCCTTTTTGTGTTCTACCTTCTCGTTGTTCGTCATGCGTTGTAATCTCCTTTTCATGGTCTTAGTTAACCTGGGAGGACACCACTTAGGTTGAGTATATTTGGGATCCCTTGGTTTGGCCTTGCTTGTGCTCGCCTCATGATCAACCATGGAACCCTGCCAAACAATAACAATATCACCATTAGAAGTAGCCAGATTATCAACAACCGGCCTTTTGATCTCCTTTTGCTTGTCGCATTCTGAAATTTCCGCATTAGGTTACTTAACACGCCACACTTTTTTATTAGCCTTACTTGGAGAATTTTTTGTTAGACGATTAGCACCATAACTCAAACGGCCTTGGGTGGGATAATAAAGCCTCTCGCGAGCAGGCCTTCTAGTTGTTGTCCACCCCATATGGAAAGCATAAGGAGCCATTGGGGGCTGCCCCCATCCTCCATTGAAGTCTCTCTTGTAATATGGCGCATAGGAGGGTTGTGACATCCATGGTGTCGGCGCCAATGACCCATATGGCCTTGCATAGCGTCAAAACTCTTGCCCCGGAAGCGATCTTGAACGCTTCGAATGTGATGGCCGATTAGAGCTAGAACCGGCCGCTTGACTTGCATATTTGGATAGCAGCATATCAAAAGTTGGCTTGATTCGCTTGCGCTTAGCTTCACTCTTTCCCCACTTGCCAACTTCTGAATTCTTGGGCTTGATAAATTTAACACGAGTATCTTCTTGTACTTGTGGTTGCCCCCAGTGCGGGATTTTTTATGGTGATCTTCAATACTTCCTTGCCATCGGGTTGCTTATCAAGCACAACCTCTCTTCCCAAGACTTTGTCACCCTCCTTGCCTTTCCTGGGTTCACCAATAACAACATTATCTTTATTAGCATATTCGGCTATGCTAGGCCGAATTAACAGTTTCTTTCCCTCCAAGTCCATGGTGTTTATCGGAAAGGGTTGTTTATCAACTTGCATCTCAGCAAAATTCAATCGTCCATCATTAATTGCCGATTGTATCTGTCGTTGAAAAACATTGCAATCATTAGTAGCATGAGAAAATGAATTATGGTATTTGCAATAAGCATGCCGTTTCAGCTCGTCAAACGGCGGTATGGTGTGTGATATTCTAATCATCTTATCCTGCAAGAGAGCATCAAATATTTTATCACACTTAGATATATCAAATGTAAACATCATCTCCTCATCACGATTCTTGCGAATCGGCTTAAGATCATTGCATGTATAGGGTTTGGCCTTTGAGGACCAAACAAACTCAGTAGTATAAACATCAACCTCATCGTCCGAATTATCATCATTGTGTTCAACCATATGCATTCTAGGACGATCGGTTGTAGACCTATGAATCTCTTTACTTCGACTCTCTTGAGATAAAGCTTTTTGTAAGACTTGATTAATGCTCAAAAACTCATAACTTTCTAGCCTCTCTTTAATGTGAGTTTTCAAACCATTAAGAACAAGATCTGCCAAGTCTCTCTCAGTTATCACTAAGGTATAACATCGGTTTTTTACGTCTCTAAATCTCTTGACATAATCTGTGACCGATTCATCATGTTTTTGCCTAACCGATGTAAGATGTGGCAACTTTAGCTCATTATCGCCGCTATAAAAATGATCATGAAACTTTTGCTTTAATTGCGACCATAAGAGAACTGAGCCATGTGGTAAAGCAGCAAACCATGAAAATGCGATGCCAGTTAAAGACAAGGGAAATAAACACACTTTCAAATCTTCTATGGAACCTGCTTCACCCAACTGTGCTAGATACTGACTCACATGCTCCCATGTTGTTTTCGTACCCTCAGCACTAAATTTAACAAAATCAGGAACCTTATAACCTTGAGGGTAAGAAATTGCATCGAAGTGTTCAAGATAAGGCTTTTGATACACACGACTCTTTACTTTCGGCTCGTTTCCGAAAGTTTCTAGAAACATCTTATGCAAATCCTCCCTTAATTTAGCTAAAATTGGATCCGATGTAGATGAAGATGTTTGTGGCAGTGACATAGGAGCAACCTGAGTACTAGCTATTGGTGCAACTTGTGGGATGGGCGCCGAACCATAATTTGGCGGAAGACCAAACATGCTTGCACTTATGGGTGGTGTGACAAAGTGATTCGGCGTTGACGCTGAATTGGGCACACTCATAATATGATTAGGGTATGTAGGTGCAGCCACAAGCTGGTTGGTTTGAGTAGGGTAAAAATTCAACGGCATATTATATTGTTGTTGCATAGGTGGTGCCGATGAAATAGGTAAAATTGGACTAGGGTTTTTAGATATACCAACAGTACCACTAGATGATGGAGGCATATTTTTCTGAGCATTAGCACTAGCCACAAAATAATTGTATGCCATCACATTACCCTTACTAAAAAGACTTTCAATCACAGCCACTTGCTCTGGAGAAAAAACTTTACTCACAGTGATTACATCTTGTTCGTCGATGAGGGGAGGAAAATTGACGTTTCCAACCGGAGTGATGTTGCCTTGACGGTCATTCTTGAAACTTGACAGAAACGCTTCCAAATCCTCCTCCTCGTGCTTCTTCTTGAGCGCCTCAAAAGCCTCTTCATGCTGCTTCTTGCGCGCTTCATAGGGTTGGCGATGTTCATCCGATAGTTCATCAAGACCGGGCTTAATGATGTTATCGGCGTCAACTTCTGAGGGCTTGGGGAGATTAGACATAGTTGATGATGATTCTTGATCTTTCGTCCCCAACGGAGTTGCCAAAAAGTGTGTTCGCACACGAACACGTCACCGTGTACCTCCGACGCCGAGGGTGATGCACCGCAGCTCACGCCGAAGGAGACCCGTCCGGAAGCGCGGTACGCAAGCAGTCCGACGGGTGCTTTTCAGGACCCGAAACCCCACGCGCCCGGGAGGGACCCCGTCTGGACGCGCGGCGGCAATGGGCTGCCCTAGGTCGGTTCGCCCGCCCCTAGAACCTCGAGGATCGCTGCCCTTCAACACGAAGAATGATCGAAGAACGAGAGAGAAAGAACAAGGGAGGGATGTAAAACTAGGGTAGAAAGTAGATGAGTTTTGCGATTGTGTGTTGTTCAATCGGCCGTCACCCCCAACATATATAAGAGGCGGCTGGACTTCCCGTACAAGAAAAGGATTCATCTAGGCTTTCCTTACAAGAAAATTGCATCAATTTACGTCCAAAACCTTAGTCAAATTCGGACTGGTTTTATCCGAACTTTCCAAATCTGTTTGGTTTAAACTGGCTGTACCTTGCGGGTCTTTTCTATGATGGCAAACAACCTCGGATGGAAATGAGTACAAAAGCAATCTTGACCGTTTCGACGAGACGAACATCTTTCATGTTGAATGTTTTTTCATTAGAGGTCATCCCGAGGGTCACATCTCTCGTGCAAAACAGCAAATTATTCACGCATCTCATCAGACACACCCGCATACGTGTCTGGTTCCGGGCGTCATATTTTGCTCGCTGGAGGGTCTTATTGTGCGGGCTCTAACTTTTGCATACGACCTCGGATTGCGATGATCTTTATACCAAAATCAATCATTTTGAACAGACAAAGACAATTAATGTAGATAATTCTTCCATACGAGACCGTCTTGGGGGCGTAATCATCCGAACAGTGTTCTTGATGCAAAATCCAGTATTTTGAGCACAACTTCGGCCTTAGAGATGAGGTCGGATGGCTATGACTTAAACATCAAAGTTGTTTCTCTCGGGGATGTGAAACTTTCCATGCCGAAAACCCTTTCACTCGAAGCCATCTCATTTTCTTTTTATGTCATGCCAAAATCTGGTGTCAACAACGGGTAATTATTTCGAATTCGTGCCATACTAAGTTTCGAAAAGTTGACATTGGCTCAATTTGTTGTGCTATTTTGTAGGTCATATGTTTGAATCCATCCAAAAGTTTTCTCACTACCATGGTGTTCATCATATACATATGAATTTGTATTAAAAAGGTAGCATGGATACAGTGAAATGCGAAATCCACGTTAGAATTGGAGATCGCTACGTGACACACACTCTAATTCAAATAACTAACTACATGACACACACTCTAATTCAAATAACTAATTATGTGACACACTCTAATCCACGTTGCGTGGGTACCGTTTCGGTTTTTTTCAAATAACTCCTCATTAATTAATTTATAGTACTCCCTCTGTTCACTTTTATAAGACCTTGAAGACATTTCAGACAATGTGCAAAACAGTTCATTTTAAGTTGTCTGAAACGACTTACAAAAGTGAACGGATGGAGTATCTCATTTCAAATGACTAATTATTGCAAGGAAAACACGGGCATGGTAATACATACAGATCCGTTTGCAAATGAAAGAAGATTCATTTGCATTCTCAAATGTAGGCGCACCAGGTAGACCATGGTCGTGTCGGGGTGGACGCTGCTTCGGTGCCTTAAAGGCAACTGCCCTTGGGTGACTGACATGTGGGCCAGCCACCTGTTGGGCCCACCTGTCATGGACACAAAGGCAGGTGCCTTAAGGCACCGAAGCGTAGTCCTATCGGGGTGGTCGCGTGTGTCAGACGGACGCGTAGCACCCAGCCACCCACCCCCCTCCCCCCCTAAAAAAGGACGACAACAATATAAGTTCGCGCTTCCACGTTTTGGATTGAAATATCTGGTGGCCCCAATTCCAGCCCTGCAAAATCTCTCTTCTCCACCGTCCCCTTCCATGCCCAGATTGCTCAAATCCCTAATTCGCCGCAATCCCTCGAATCGCCCCTCATCTCGTCTCTTTCCCCACCGTTCCCCACCTCTGTGCCGGACGATGACGACGAAGACGACGGTCGCGCTTCACCACCGCACCGGAGCTACCTCATCTACGCCCTCGTCCATCGCACCGGGTGGTCCACCGACAACGTCGGCTGTCGCAACCGACGTGCCTCACAGACACCGAGTTCCACCGCATCAGGTGTGCTTCACCGATGCCGTCTCCCAGCTCACCGGGGCTACTTCACCAAGCACATCGTCGCACCTCCGCCCCCTGAGGCTGTTGGGGCTTCACCAACGGTCTCGTCCACCGCATCATAGCGCTCCGCTGCCACTCAAGATCTACATCCGTGTGCGGCCAGCCAACGCCAGTGCATCACCCTCAACGGCTCTAAAGTGACCCGCACTCTAGCTAGGCGAGCATGCCCAAACACCGGCCCGAACTAGGTATCCACACATCACTCCCTTGTGCACTATTCCGACGATGTTTGGATATCCTTTCACTACTCTCTTAGCTTACACGCCTATGCAACACTGACTTTAACTCTTATTTCTTCTGGAGATATCATCCGAAACAAGCAAATCCATTTTTTAGCAAAGCATGATGGGGCTACGGGATCTGGTACACATCCTGCACACTCGTATAACCTTGTAAGTATCCGTCCTCCGGTACAACATCAAGGTCGATTCCTCTTATTTGATCAACCATTCGCCGTGTCAAAAATGCAGAGGGGGATGCAAGGAGCACAAGGCCTGCACATCCAAGCAAGTGGTAACATGGACTTGTACATGGAACATCCCAAGCGCAAGCAGAGCTGCAATGAGCCTGTACAACGAGCTAGCGTAAGTCCCTGCATTTCATTTAATTCGTACTGGTATTCGTGTATGATTTGTGTGCAGTGGCTGATCCACGAATTCAAGTTACCAGGGGCGAACATTTAACTTAAAAAATACGAAGGCACTTGCACTCCGGAAATCAACATAACTTGAGAAATGTGAAGCTACATGCACTTTGAAAACCAGCTAATGATCCAAAGTAGTTCAGATTATAAACACTAAATGATGCAAGCACCAAAAAACACAAAATTCAACATGGTGTACAAGGACTACAAACATCGTCTGTACCTGCTTGAATTATTCATTCTCTGGATGAAAATATCGAAGTGTAATTGCACGTATAACCAGTGCGCAAACTGCATATCAATATATCTATCCTCCACAAGTATGCCAATAGTTTCAAACAACAAATTAGAAAAGTATTTATGCTATGTTGTCATGATACGGGGACTTTCTGGTAGATGGCCTCGACGTTTCCTCAAGCTATGAAAATGCACTCTAATTTGCTTGTCATCAATGCCTGCAAATCTCTGTCTCTCTCAACATAGTAGATCATCATTAGACACTAAATCCTTCAACGAGCTTGCAAAATGCTTGCATTAGATCCCTCATTAGACACTATATGTTCATCACCAGGAGTATGTAAAATGTTTGCATCAAATCCTTCATTAGCAGGTTGTTCATTAGACACTTCAGGCTCAAGAACCACATGAGCTTGTATGTTTGCACCGGAAACTTGATTAGATACATCAGATTCAGTCAGTTTAGTATTGATTGGGGGAGTTATAAAATAAATAGAAATTGGTTTCATTTTCTCATAGATTCCCTACATACAAGCAGTTTTACAACACCGTCGGGTTTAACTATTGGCCAGAAATTGAGGAGTTGAATTAGATATAATCAGAGATGTGATGTACCTGCTTGTTGCGCATGCTACTCTTGCAAGCTGCGACTGTCCGTTTGCGCAAGCTCGATGCCATGCCCGTGCTGCCGCCGCTGCCTCCCACGCAGGCTACACCCAGGGTTGGATCTTCATCTTCTTGTCCTTCCGTTCGCTTGAAGCCTAGCAACCGCCCTCCAACGAGGGCGCGAGGAAGTGCTGTGTCGGTCTGTCCAGCGGCGGCTAGGTTAGGAGCAAACCAGACTGTAGGCTGGAGCGAATGAATTGGGATTTTTCCTGTTGTCGATCGATATGGGAGGCGCTCGTTTGGGCCACGAGCCTGCTATAGGGCCTGCCTTGCACTTATGTTATTGGCCCATCCAAATTGAAATATTTTTCTTCATTTTTTACATTGCCTGCCCGTGCGTTGGGACGAACAAAACTACCGTGGGCCAACCTGGACGACTCAAACTAGGTGCATACTTTCCAGCCACCTGAGGCGGCCGGCCATACCAGCCCCATGGTGGCGTCGCCCCTTTTTGCGTGTATGATTGGATAGTGAAAAATATTCTAGTGGCGCTTTTGATTTACCCACAGAATGGTTGAATTGCTTGTTTCTATGAACTGAGTTCGCCAATAATGTGAAGGATGCCAGTCTTTTCATTCTATTATAGATTGCTTAGATCTCGATATGCCAAAAGTAATCACATGAAATATACAGTAAAAGCCAGTGTGATGTGTTTGGCTACAACTAGTCTGACTACACGTCCTCATATAACATATCAAGGACACACCATCTTACCAGATTAACCATTCGACTTACCCATGCAGTGTGGGAAGAAAGAAGTATTGGGACTGCGTATCCAAGCAATTGATGCCATGGACTCCTTTGTACAACCTTGTAAGCTAAAAAGAAGTTGCAGTGTGCCTGTACAAAGAACTAGCGTAAGTTCAGTTACCTGCTTCTCGGAATTTTAGTTAGCCACTTATTGCAAAATTGTTCAATTATGTTGCTTGGCTTAATTTAGTTTGCTACTGATTACATAATGGCACAGCCTGTTAATCATATTGTAGACTGCGCCTATCTATGTGTTTGATAGTTACTCTTAAGAATTACCTATTTGCCTTAACTTAAATATCTACTTGTTTGTTGAACTGCTTTGCTGCTGCAACAACGGGTTACAATGATGTTAATGACTACTCTACTTTTCAGCATCCAATTGAAACTCTTTAATTCCTTGTTTGTTTAACTGGTTTGCTGTTATAACTCCCAGTTGAGATGTTTTGCTAACTTCAACTTTTCTGAATCCAATCGGAACTTTAATGGCAAAACAGGTTAGCCCAAGATCAAAGAGCGAGGTCCCCATGGACGTTGCATCATCCCACAGCAGTGGCACCAGCCTAATCGTCCATTATGAATTGCTAACTGCTGATGCTCTAGAGGCTAAACTAGTGGTAGAAAGAGATTCTGCTTCTGCACTTAGAGATGAAGTTGACATGTTGAGGAAGCAAACAGCACAATCACAAGTAGTACTCAAGACAACCATTAAATATTTGGTGGATTTCAAAACGAAGCAAGCTGAGACTGACCAGATTGTTAAGGTCCTGAAGGAAAAAAGGAAATTAAATTCCTACTTGGTAAATCATAGGTGAAATGTTCTATCCATAGTTGAATAACCTTTGTGTTGTCTGTTCATGTAATCAATCAAACCATTTGTTTTAGAGATCATGTAATAATTGTTTTGTTTTTGTTTTTTGGTTTGTAATTTTATTTGAGCACAAGTCTGTATTAATTGATAAGACTCGGAGACATTTCATTTGGATTGCTGTGCCAGACCTACAAATATGCCAATCGGGCTGAATGTGCATTCAGCAATAGTAGTAGTATAGATGGACCATAAGTGGCACGCATCGGAAAGGGCCAAGATGCTGGCTAAAACAAAGATGCTGTTGTAGCCAAAAAAAGTACAGCGGTCTGGCTTATGTATGTTAGTTGATATTATTGATCCATATACTCTATAAGTGTTTATATGTCTGTTAGTTCTGTACATTCTTGGTTGATTGACTCGGTATTGAATCTTGATACATCGCTTGTGGACATATCTAAATGGGAGTACACATTATGATGCGTGTGACATTTGAGTTGGACATGAAGTGTTCCAAATATTCGAATTCACCTTAAACTGGATACTAGTTTCTGAATTTGAGTATCGGCATTTGTAAACCATATTCATATATGACAATGGAATACATCTTTGTCGTCCTTTTGAGGATATATAAAAACACATAGAATGATTTATAAAGATTCATATAGGAATACAAAATGGATTCAAATTTAGTTGCCAGGGTAAACGTGGATGCTTATTGTCCCAAAATTCGAAAGAAGCAGCAAAATGTCCACTCCCACGCCGGCTGCCCGAAGCCAAGTGTTTGGGAGATGGAAATTACTGTCTACCCATTACATGGACAATCCATCGGCCCGATTTCTACTGCTCTAAATAGGGGTAGGTTAGTAACTTCAATTAGACGTGACACGACCGCCTCTGAGCCCATTCCGACACGGTGGGCGTCAAACATGGGTGGCAAAACACATTTGATTCAAGCTCGTCCGAAAGACCTCTGTTTATCCCTCCATTCCCCATTCATACACGGTGGGCGGCAAAACAAACTCGAGTCAACCAAAATCGATGTAGGCAAATATTTTCAATAGGGGCAGGTTTGTAACTTCACTTAGACGTGACACAACCGCCCTACCTGTCAGCCCCGTTCATACATCGTGGGCGCCAACCATGGGCGGCAACCACCCTCTCCTCGCCCGTAATCGCTCTGGGCAAATATTGGCGAGATGCGAGATTACCGTCCTATCCCCAACCAACGAGACGTCCAAATTTTAAACGGGGGCTAAGTTCGTAACTTTCCCATATTTCAGACAGGCGCGTCCCAAAAACATGGTTCCCCGTACCTCTCCCTCCATTTTCCCATTCATACACCGTCCGCGCTAGAACACCCCATCCCCACACCAGCCTCCGTTTGCCACCCCATCCATCCCGCCATCCTCCACCACATCCATCGCCACCGTCCTCCACCATGCCGGAGCGCCTACCAAGACCACGTCGTCCACTGCTAGAGATGGACGTTTCCCATCCATGGCGACAGACCAATAGCCTTGCATCGCGTCCTCTCGCTTCATCAGCGACGTCGTCCTCTTTGCCGGGGCCGCTCACACGACCTTCTCTTCCACCACAATGGGACTTATCCCCCGATGCACCCATCTACCGTCGCAGATCTGCTTCAATGCCACCGACAGCCATCGCACCCCCGATGCCTACACGGCGCCGCAAGAGAGGTGGTACTTCATATCTCCTCAACTTTTTGATCTCAACCAGAAAATAGATCTCAACTTGGTTACTCTACTTTCTTTTCATCTCGTAAAATTTAGTTCTTAGTTCGAAGCAAACAATGGATGCTAAATATCATTTCTTCGGTTTGCAGCTTCAAATCTGCCATGGCACAACCATAATACGATTTAATTGATCATGCTTAGGGTTTAATTGATCATGTTGGTTCCGTGGTGGTTTCTTTAATAGAAATCGGAGGGGAAACCCTCTTTTGCTTAAAAAAATATGCTTAGAGTTTCCCCCTTTCATGATCACTATACGATCAGAATACATGCTTCGTGTCATAATAACACCGCTCCATGCATCAAGCTAAACAAGCTTAGATGTTCAAATACGAATATGATATTATTAAAATAGAGTTGTTTAATTGGTCAGCTAAATGTTCCTAAATTAGTTTCGAAAATGCATGTTCGCCGCTCGGGTGTGTGTCTCTACAGGGTGCCCACGGTGGGCCGGCCCACCCTGGGATTTTGGGTCGTCCCAGGCCCCGATTCCCCTCTGTTCTGCTGCGCGCTTCCGATCTCTACTCGCCCCCAGCCGCCTGCCTTGCCAGCTACTTGCCGTCCCCGGATGACATGACTCTAGGAGGAGACACCGGACTAACAGGAGGCCAGGAGCCGCTCGCCCAACAGCGTCACCGCTGCCCGGGCGCGCCGCCGTGCCTACCTTCCCAGTCCGTTCAGGGCTCAGGCGTGCAGCACCCACCAAGCCAACCCGATTTATCCTGAGATACGTCCTCAACACTCAGCAGCCACTCCTCATCACTCATTTTCTAATTGATTCATTACTCATTAGGCAGGACTGCCATTAGGGTTTGTTGTGTGCTCAGTGCTACCTACACTTAATGGTTCAGATGTATTTCAGTAATCTTTAGTACCTCTAAAGTTCACAGGGTTTTCAAAATTCTGGCCCTCGGAACAGAAACTAGTCATTTTGGATTGTTGGTCGTAGTGACATTGACCCAGATTACTACTGCAAGCCAGGTTTGTTGACAGTTTTACTTGTCTTTCTTACTCATTCGATATAATATCCAATTATTCACGTCGATTAGTTGCAAACAATAAGTGCTAGACAAACTTCTTCATTCAGATTTTGGACGGTCTCTTACTGCAGTTACAATTCTGCATACTTGTCCTAATAAGCTCACAAGTAAATGATTGATTCACTACATCTATGCTTGCCTTGTCATATTTGTTGTCAATATTCTTTTAGGGTGGACCACCCTGTTTCTAAATACTGGAACCATATACCTGAGTGAATAGTATTTCTCTATGTGATCTCTTCCATCATGTGTGGGTAACGAACACTGCATTGTATAGAAAGAAAGTGTCATTTCCAGCTTTTACATAGGTTTCGATCTTTTACATGGAATACAATCTGCCTACTTGCTTTGTGTCGCACTACCAACACTCCACCCTTGAAGCTAAACATTACGGCACTCATAATTGCTTAGTTTATTTGTTCAAATATGAATTTCATATGATTCTAATGTTCCTACTTCAGTTTTGAAATGTGTGCCTGCCTGTTATAGAGACATAAGGGGTTTGTATTTCTGTGTGTGGTCTGGTCAGCACGGTTGGGGAGGTGAACTTTGCATATGCAGGGGTTTATAGGGAGACACTCTCTGAGTTGAATCCGCAATGCATTCCATAGATAATCTGATGACTACTTTTTATGTTTTCATGAATCTCAGATTCTGAACAGCATCATAATGATTATGAGCTTGCGCGCATGAAAAGAATAAAGCAGAACAATGCCATGGCTGTCAAACTTGGCATTAAGGGACTGAAATCAAGTCTGGATGCAATGCAATGCAAACGCTCTCCACCTACAGATTCATGCTCAGAATATGATCCTAATAGTGATTCTGAGCTAGAGGGAGACCTAAGTCAATGTAGCTCCCTAGTGGAGGAGTCAGAGGAAGATGCCCTATCTTATTCACCCATCAAGGTACTTGCTCTAACTTTCCAAGGTTACATTGCTCGCACATATCTTGCAACTGATGCTTTGCATTGCTTCTACTTTGTTAAACTGCCATTAGCTTAGTTTACACATCGTGTATGTGAATACGCCCTGCCTATCCATTTTCAGTACATATTCCATCTGTCATCATACCATATTTATCCATTCAAATGTTGTTCTTGTGTATCAGACGTTCAAAAGGAAGACGGCGATTGCTGATCATGGAGGAGCACAAGCAAAGTATTTGGAAAAGGTAGTGGCACCTGATAAATCAAATAGCCCATTAGGTGTAGTTGCAATATCACCTGACCCACAAAATACCCCAACTCTAGCAGACTCTAGCCCTACTACACTGGTCATTTCTGATGCCCCAACTCAGCAGACCCCAACTGCAGCAAATAGTATGATTATGCCAGTTGACATAGCACCAGCTGTACGACGCAAAACCCCCATTCCAGCAAAGAGTACACCAAATCCAGTTGCCAAATCCCTTTTCGAACCAGAGAGAGCCCCAAGTGCAGCAAATAGGACCCCTGTTCCATTTCTTCCTAGTTTAGAAGACGAAGCTTATGTTGTTGTCAGGAACTTTGTGCGCATCTTTCCTTCATGGAAATATTATACCGCAGACACAGAACAATTTCCAGTCTTCCTCCGCAGCTTACGCGTAAGTAATGTACTAATGTTATTCATGGTCATTATTGCATATGTTTCTGCTGACAGAAGACACAAGATTTCATTCTTTTAAATAGGCGAGGAGCAAACTGGATTGTGATGACGAGCAAGAGTTGGTTGCGCTTTTCAAGCACTCGTTGATGAAGTATCGTTCCTACCTGAGTCAAGCGCACTTCGATGGCAAGCCTCTGAACGAAATTTCTGTAAAGTCTCCGGTGCTACATTTATCCGACGGTGACTGGAATAATCTTGTTACACATTGGTCTCGGCTGCAGCGTAAGGTACTGTCTATGATATCACATCACAATTTGAACTACATTTCTGCATTTGCCTTAATGTCTCACTTGTACGAAAACTGTTAGCAGAAGAACATTCATTCTCAAGGGACCACAAAATCTCGCAACTATACTGCACACTACATTGCTCTCGTGAGTACCTCTTGCCCTGTATGACCATACTTACTTTCATAACTGTTTGATTATGTAGCATCACTGCACATGTTAGCCTCGTAATCGTCCATTCGGTGGACATTATAAGATCCGTATGGACTCTTACACAAATTTAGAATCAACCCAATGCTTTTGAAGAGGTTTAGCTCTGCAGTCCTCTTATAAGGACTGAACATGGTCTATCACTGTACTTACATTAACAGCTACTCCCTCCGTCGCATAATATAAGAACGTTTTGTACAGTACACCAGTGTTCAAAACACTCTTGTATTATGGGAAGATGGATTGGTTCATTTAGCATTCTGCATCTTATCTCCCTCACCCACCATTAACTAAAAAAGATCAGATCTATATTTAATCTTACCAACAAGTAGAATAGACAGACAATGCCTGTGCAGAAGTGTAGCCCATTGCTCTTGTCAGTACATTTTGTCCTGTAACGCTTGTACTTCCAGGGATTGGTAGTTGATTATGTAGCATCAATCTGCATCTTATCTTCATTATCCTCTATCCCTTCCAGTATTATCATATGTATAATTACTCTCTACAAAATGTAGAGTACAAGCAATGCTTATGAAGAAGATTCTGTGCTGAAATTCTTCAGTTATCCTTCCCTTGACATGGAGAAGGGCATTATAAAGCTGGTGTTAACTGTTAATGTAAGTCAGTCCTTCTAAAGCCTTTATCCTCAACTGCCGTTTAATTTGCTCATACTCCCTATCGTTTACTGCTGTTTAGTTTGCTGTTTCTACCAAAATGCATGTTCGTAAGAACCGTAAGTTCTAAGTTTTACTTGTAAAACCAAATTCCTTATTCACACCATGCACATTACTTAATACTCCCTATATGTATGCTTGGTTTTGTGGATCTATAATCCAGTGTGTGGTGAAGCAGCCCATGTTTGCACCTTGTCATCTCCTGTTTTATCTTACTGATGTGGCTGATGATATGAACAACATGCCATGCACATTATCCAAAATATATACAATGATTTTCTTTGCCCTTCATCTAGGCTTGTTATGTTGACATGGTAATCCAGTAGTGTGGTGAAGCTCCCCGCATTATGAACAATGCCAAATTATGCTATTGATATTTTGAACTTACTCTTTATTTTCTAATTTGAAATTGGATAGAATTGACAGAACAGTTATCATCTTTGTTTATACACGTGCAAAACCTATCATCTCTCTGCTTTGTTTTAGGGTGATATTCCTAATGGCATGCACAAGTCTGCTGAAGGCTGTGAGACAAACCCAACATATATTGCAGCAAAGAAGGCAAAACATCTTGAAGATAGCGAGACAACCCCAAAGTCTTGTCTTCATGCAGTGTTCAAGTTACTTGAGACTAACAGTGAGACAAGCTCACAGAATTCATTGTCTAAATCAGTTCGACTTCTTCAGTCCCAAGTTCTAGCAGAAAGGCATTCTGCAACTCAACTTCGACTTGAAGTCCTATCTCTAGAAAGATTGCGGAGAACACCAATGAGAACCTCATCGCTAAACAGCTACACCTGGAAGCTATGACCGACATGCTAGGCTGGTCTCACAGCCTTGCTCAGCAGCTTGCACAGCAGTTCCCCCGCAAGGCTAACCTTTCTTGAACTGTCTTGGAAGTTGTCTCGGTTTAGTATTATTTTGTTACGCTGCAATGGTGCCCAGTTTTTCTAATATGCTTCTTCGTTGCGCTTTATGATCACTGGTGGCGAACTTCGGTGCCTAGTGGATGTAATATACCTTAAATCCTTTATTGTATAGTGTAGGTTTATTCTTAGTTACTATGCCATAATTTCTTTATTGTATAGAGTAGGTTTGTTCTTAATTCCTACTAGTTACTGCCATCATTCGCTATCTGAAAAAAATCAGATGTAGTCGACCGGGCCGAAATATTCGATAACGGGCCAGGTTTTAGCGGGCCACAATTGGGCCGGCCTGCGTCTTTCTTGGGCCCGAATGATTGGGGCCTTCACACATTGCGCCAGGCCCAAACTTACACCAGCCTATATTTTAGTTGGGCCTTTTGTCGACCCAGCGCTTAGTTTGGCCCAGGTAGCGTTGGGCTATTAACAGGCTGAATATTGTACTGGCCTGTTACGGCCAAGATGAAACCACGGGCCTTTAGCAGGCCAAAATGCATGTTGGGCCTCGATTTTCACTAGTCGTCGACGGGCCTTCAGCAGGCCGAAATGTAGACCGGGTCGTTATGGGCTCAGTTAGCTCACGGGCCATTACCAGGCCCAGACATATCTCGGGCCTTAGTTGGCCCACTGATATCATGGGCCTTTAAGAGGCCTAAAGCTTAGTACATGCATCAACGGGCCGAATTACGCGACAGGCCTTTAACAGGCCCAAAGTCACGTTGGGCTGAACTGTTGCCACCTTTAGCATGGGGCGTTAGTGGGCCCGATGTCCCATCGGACCATATATGGCTCATGGGCAGCACGGGCCATTCCCAGGCCGAAAGTCACACCGGGCTAAAATGGGCCCATATCTACATCAGGCCTCTAACAGGCCGAAAGTCACTGGGCTGTAGTTGGGCCCGAATATTCGGTGAAGAATTAACGGGCCAGATCTAGCTTTGGGCCGCAAATGGGCCCAAATATTGGGCGAACAATTAACGGGCCAGATCTGGCTTTGGGCCGTAAATGGGCCCAAATATTGGGCGAACAATTAACGGGCCAGATCTGGTTTCGGGCTGTAAATGGGCCTTTATTAAGCAGGCCGTTATTGGGCTGGCCCACTAGTACCTGATTAAGTTCTATGGGCCTTTGACTGGGCCGGCCTTTTTAACCTATATGGGCCTCTGTTGGGCCCAGCCACGTGTCAACGTACCATAAGCATGTCTCCTCTAATGGCCAGGCGACATCTGGCCCACTGACGAGCTGACAGGTGTTCCCTTTTGCCAATCAGAATTTTACACGTGGAAATTTCCCATTGGTCGGGGCTGTTAACGGGTTATCGGATACAAAATCCGACCCGATAGCTTAACGGCGTTCCGGTATGGTGGATGCCATGTGTCGGTCACCCTTGATGAAAGCACCTCTCTAACGCGCGATTTATCGTCATGGAAGTGGACACTTCCGTGATGATAATTTTGGTAATGTCATGGAACACTTCTACGACAGCACAGGTATGACTATCTTGATTCTGTGATAAATTTGTCACGGATGTACATGCATGACAAAAAACGCGACCTACTATGACAAACACGTATCATCACGGAAGTGTATTTTTTTGTAGTGCAATGTGTCTTTTGCCAAAGATCGTCCTTCTAGTGCTTGCATTGCCAGAAAACTACATGAAAAAGCTCATAAAGTGGAGACTATCATCACCACCTTGAGGCCCCTTGAGCTTATTCACTTGGATCTTTTTGGACCTCCAACTTATGATAGTTCGGGAGGGAGGAGGTATTGCCTTGTCATTGTGATGACTACACAAGATATACTTGGGTGTTCTTTCTCAAGACCAAAGATGAAACTCAAGAAACCTTCATCAACTTTGCCAAAGAAGCTCAACGTCAACATAATTGTGAGAACAAGGCAATTCGAAGTGATAAAGGCACCGAGTCCAAGAATTACATGATGGATGAATTCTTGAGTGAAGAGGGGATAAAGCATCAATATGCCACACAATATACTCCCCAACAAAATGGTGTTGCAGAGAGGAAGAATCGAACTCTTATTGAGATGGCTAGGACCATGCTTGATGAGTATAAGTCTCCATACAAGCTTTTGGCCGAAGCCATCAACACCGCGTGTCATGCTTCAAATCGGCTTTATCTTCACAAGCTCAAGAACAAGACCCCATATGAACTAATAATCGGGAGAAATCCTAACGTCAAATACTTCCGGGTATTCGGTTGTAAGTGTTTCAGTCTAAACAAAAAATCTCATCTAGCTAAGTTTAAGCCTAAAACTTATGAGGGAATATTTGTTGGATATTCATCAAACTCTCATGCTTACCGAGTTCTCAATAAATCCATTGGATGCATTGAGAAAATGGTGAATGTGGGGTTTGATGAAGATAATGGTTCCCGTGTGGAGAAAATTGTTCCTAGTGTTGTAGGTGATGAGGCTCCTTCACAAGCTATAAGGACCACTGGCGGAGCTACGTTGAGGCCGAGGGGGCCG
>NC_041389.1:319485247-319516907 GCF_002162155.2 Triticum dicoccoides | reverse complement strand
GGACGAAACTCTAAAGGAAAATTTTTAGGGAGGGCTTAGATGATATTTTTTTTAGCAATTTACAACCCCAAATACTCATGTTTTTGCATTTGCCCCCCCAGAAATTTGTACCAAGCTCCGCCACTGATAAGGACTACGAGGATAGCCACATTCTTCCACAAGAAACACCCCAAGTCCAAGTAAAAGAAGGAGTAAGATCCCCTCTTGTCGAGTCTCCACAAGGGAAGTCATCATCGGCACCACATGTACAAGATGCTACGGGAGATCATGAACCTATCCAAGAACAAGATCAAGTCCCTCATGTTCCCGAGCAAGATCAAGGGCAAGCTCATTCGAATGGTGAAGAACCAATTATAGAGGCTCAAGATCAAGCTGAAGTTCGTGATCAAGATCAAGATCAATCCCAACCGCAAGGTTCTTTGTCACCTCCCAATGAACAAGAACTTGTGGTTGCAAAGAGAAGGGTGTCTCCAAGGCTAAAACAATCTCAAGGACAAGCTTCTTCATCAATTTCAAAACCAAGTGAAGAAGATCTTGCAATCAAAGAGCAAAAAGTGGCCGCCAAGTTAAAGCATCTTCAACATCTCACCGACTGGTATCAAATGTGACAAAGTGCCTCTTTGGTGCGACAATGAAAGTGCAATCAAGATTGCCGAGAATCCAGTGCAACACAAGCATATTGAGATTCGTCATCATTTCATTTGGGATCATGTGGCCAAGGGAAACATTGATCTACTCCATGTCAACACCGAGAATCAACTAGCCGATATTTTCACCAAGCTGCTTGATGAAACAAGATTCCGTGAGTTAAGGCATGCGCTAAATATGATGGATATAAGTAACTTGGGTTGAGATTCTTGCTCATGCACACATATTCATGTAATATCTTGCTTGGATGTAGGCACGTGTCTAGGGGGAGCTAGCTCAACTCATGAGTTACCTCATCCTAGAATGCATAAATTGAACACAATCTTTCACTTTAGCCACTTTTAGGTGGCTCTTGTGCTTCAAAGATGAGTGTTGGTCTTGGGCCCAAGGTTCATATCTTCGCGGTGCTATACCAAACAAACTCAAACATGGTGGCTTCGGCCACCGCCCTCCGTGGAGGTTTTATCCCTTTTCTTGTGTGTGGTGTTTTCATGTTTTTAGTTCTCTTGTGTTGTGTTGCTTGTTGATCCTCTGCTTTAGTGCAAGTGCTTCACATATATCCTTCTAGTAATAATAAGATTTCCTGTGCGACGTATTCATAAAATTAGACCAAAATACTCCTTAAAGGCTTGGTAGGAGTTGTCACTCAGCCATGCCTTCAAGAGATATTTCTGTCAAAAGTCTTTTGAGTACCCCATGTCCACGGGCTCTGTACCGTGCGCACAAGAGGGTTCACTTAGCCTGTGCGCAAAGGGTCTGCGGTTCCAAGCCCTGAAGAGGCGGGGCATGGGGGGGCGCTTGGGTTCATTCCCACCCGTCGCCCCCTTTGATCCCAGGACGCCTTCAGGGCCGCCGTCGTTGCCTCCTCTTGTCGGTGATCCTCCGGGCATAGTCGGGGCTTCTTGCTCCTTGGAGATCTCTTGGGATGGGCTCCTCCTTTGGTAGGTCCCATCCCCTTCTTAATATTGTTCCTCCATGGATGTCTTGTAAGCCTTTAGGGTTCCTAAGTGATCTCTAGATTAGGGTAGTTGTTCCCCTTGTATAGGACAGATCTTGTGCATATTCTTCCTGCGGTTCCTCTGCCACACCCACTCCCAGATTTTGATCTGGAAGTGGCTTCCACTGGGGAACCCTCGTGTCCACGGGGTGTTTGACCCCCCGTGTGCATGGGGCCCCATGCCCACGGTCGTGTACCATGCGCACGGGGTACACAGGAGTGTTCTGCCCAGTTCTGTCTTACTCGTCTGCCATTAATCTCAAGCACTTGCACTCATTTGTGTCTCTTGCGTGTTGTGTGTTGGTGTTTGTGTGTTTCAGACTCCACTGACAAGAGGCCCGAGCTCTGTCGCAAGCGCCCAAAGGCAAGTTCCAAGGAGTTCACTGTTGCTCGTCGCCAGCCATCTGAAGGCATTGGGCAGGGTTTAGGGCAGGGCCGTGTTTGTCGTGTAGCCACCAAGCAGCCCTTTGTTGAGGCCTCCGATGATTCAGAGGACGAGTATGACTCACAGGACAATGCTCACTATGTCAATCCTGACGATGCAAAGATAGAGGCTGAGGATGATCTTGTTGATGGAGGTGATGAAGATGATGATGAAGAAGAGATGTCTAGTCTCGAGCAGCCATTCCCACCAAACGGGATCTCAGGGGGCTTCCTCTTATCAAATGGTCCAAGCCAGAGCTTTGGGCTGAAAGATAGAACCATCCTTATGCTGCTGCCACAGGTTTGGGAGTGGATCCCCGATTGAAGAATGAGTTTCACCAAAGAGTGTACCATGAGTTTCTCATGACCAAGGAGAAGAAGTTTGCTCTGCACAAGCAGGTTAATGTTGAGAGTCTCTGAGACAATAACCATCTCTATCTGGGTGTATATTCAGCTCTTGGGAGGTTGGGGCATCTTCCTTTTGTCACATTCAAACATCCGTACAATGAGGATCTGGTGATGCAGTTCTTTGCAACCTTGTTCTTTTCCAATGACTCTGCTCGCCCGTCACATGGATGTCCGGGACGCATCCGTGCTCTGCGCGTTTTCCGGACACCGGTTTTGTCACATTCAATCTTCTATCGCAAGTTTTCTGAGATCATTCCTTACCTGTTCATTGATGAAGAAGAGGCAACTTATGAGTTTGGAAAGGTTCGTGAGAGTGGACAACGCATTAAGGATGAGATTACGTTCGCCTACAAGCAAGAGAAGTCTTTTGTCACCGGTTCCATCAAAGACCTTGTGCCTCTCTACGATACAATGCGCCATATCTTGAGGTATACTCTCACACCAAAGGCCGGTGATTCTCACAACATACGGAGTTCCATGTTGGATGTCTTTGTGTGCCTGCATAAGAAGAAGAGTGTGGATGTTCTGGAATTCATGTTCTATGAGCTTCATCAGTGTGTGCAAGAGAAGAAGTCTTTGATATATGCTCCTTTCATCCAGGCGTTGATTGAGTTCGTCTGCCCAGTGTCGGTGTCAAAACCAGCGGATCTCGAGTAGGGGGTCCTGAATTGTGTGTCTAAGGCTAATGGTAATGGGAGACAAGGGACATGATGTTTACCCAGGTTCGGGCCCTCTCGATGGAGGTAATACCCTACTTCCTGCTTGATTGATCTTGATGATATGATTATTACAAGAGTTGATCTACCACGAGATCGTAGAGGCTAAACCCTAGAAGCTAGCCTATGATTATGATTGTTGTTGTCCTATGGACTAAATCCTCCGGTTTATGCAGACACCGGAGGGGCTAGGGTTACACAGAGTCGGTAATAGAGAAGGAGATCTACACATCCGAATTGCCAAGCTTGCCTTCCACGCAAAGTATAGTCCCATCCGGACACGGGACGAAGTCTTCAATCTTGTATCTTCATAGTCCTACAGTTTGGCCAAGGTATATAGTCCAGCTGTCCGAGGACCCCTTAGTCCAGGACTCCCTCAGTAGCCCCTGAACCAGGCTTCAATGATGATGAGTCCGGCGCGCAGATTGTCTTCGGCATTGCAAGGCGGGTTCCATCTCCGAATACTCCATAGAAGATTTTGAACACAAGGATCGTGTCCGACTCTGCAAAACAAATTCCGCATACCACCGTAGAGAGCACAATATTCCATAAATCTAATCTGCTGACAGCTTTTATGACATCATGCCATGATCCGGTATTTATTCGAACTGTTTCTCATAACCAGCCACTACACATGCTGTGAGGCGGTTTTATTGGCATGCCTTGTCGAAGCAGAGATCGTGTCCCCTTATCGTGGGATTCTCATTAATACGGGCATGGCTAACCCAACCATGTTTGTTTAATATAACTCCTCAATTTTAGGCAAGTCCCAAATGGTCACGCGGGGGACGCTTGATATTCGTCCTCTTTATAAGGGGGCCAAGGCATGTCCCTTTCTTCCCACGCTTGATTCTTCCCCTCCCAAACCTCGAGTCCCAACACCCAAGGCTTAAGCTTAAGCGCTTCGGACCTTCCAACCATGCCCGGATCCAACCTTCAAGGCCGGTGGATGGCTTCCTCCATCACAGAGGAGGACCTCACGAAGCTTAGGGAGGCCAGGAATATCACCGCCGAGATTCCACAAGGCTGCCTGCTCAAGGGCAGGTCATCCCTACTCTCGAACCCAACGAGAGTGTCGTATTTATTTCCCACTTTCTCAAAGGGCTAGGTTTTAGTACTGATCCCTTCGTGAGAGGGCTCATGTTCCACTACGGGCTAGATTTCCACGATCTAGCTCCGGATTCCATCCTTCACATCTCGTCGTTTATCGTCGTATGTGAAGCTTTCCTCCGCATCACCCCTCAATTCAGCCTATGGCTCAAGACCTTCAATGTGAGGCCAAGGGTGATTGACGGGCGTCGTGCGGAGTGTGGAGGTGCTATAATAAGCAAAGGTGCCGACGCCCCATGGCCAAGGGTTCCTTCACAGAAACTTCTGATTTATGGCAGCAGGAGTGGTTTTATATCACAGCTCCCCGAGACACAAAGCGTGCGACTGCTCCAGCGTTCCGCTCGGGCCCTCCGCTCCAACTGGCATCATGGGTCAACAGGGGATGGATTGGGGGCCGATTAATGATGTGCTGACACTGCAAAGCCGCATCCGAGACCTCCTCAAGAGGGACATCAGTCTTGTCAAGATAATGCAAGTAATGCTGGTTCGTCGGGTCCTGCCCTGCCAACATCGACCTCTCCGTATGTGGGAGTTCAACCCGTAAGGACCGCGAACCATTCAACAATTCTTCGGCATGACGCTGAAAGAGATGTATGGGTCGTTCTTCGGATCACGAATAAAGTGTCTGGACACCATCGAGGACGTGGGTCTCCACTACAACCGTCCGGATACCCAAGTAAGTAATTCCGCTACCGAACACATCGTCCTTCGTGTTTATTATAACATCATTCTGAAAACTGCTCTCTGCCAGGACTGGATAAGGAAGGCGGAGAGGATAAGGTGTTCGGCCCCTCTTCCCGAAGGCTCACCGGATCCTTTGTTGACTAGGATGCTTGAGCATGTGCCGTATCAGGTGCCATCAGGAAAAGACGAGGGGAGGAATAGAGAGGCCATAGGGGGCCTTATATGTTATACATCCAAACTGGGGGAGTGAGTGCCTCCATGAAGGAGGATAATCGGGGAGGTGAACCTAAAATCCCCTCTCCTCAAGGTAAGAAAAGGGCCGCCTTTGAAGAATTGGAAATGGAGGCTTCCAAATGAGGGAAGAAACTCGCCAAGGGACCCTGCCCCAGAGGGCGTCCTTACCGTAAAACGCCCGCAAGGGGGCTAGCCCTCCACCGAGCCGTAAGTAAAAGAGTACTTTGGTAAACATATCTCATTTTGTCTCTGAGAATAATAACCGAAACATATTTGTTGTAGTCCGGCTCGCGGCCCTTCTCCACAGATTTTGTCTTCGGTGGATCTTCTTCTGGAGATAATGGAGAGCGAAACGCCTCCTCCTGCCTCCCCGCCACATGGGGCGGACGACCCCGAGGTGTCGTCATGGAGGATTTCTCCTGATCTGCCGAGGCCAGAAGTTGACACTTCGGCTGCGCGAAGTTCAGAATATTTGGCTCCCAAGGAGAGCGATAGAAAGAGTCCAGGATTGTCCGGCATACGGCCGAACACACTGATGGGTCATCTGGAGCGTGCGGCCATCTCAGAGACACATCATAACCTAATGGGTACGGTGATTGAGAGGATTTCCTCCGCCAAAAGCGGTTTGAATGAAGCCTTCACAAGTCTACTGAGCGGCTTTGAGGTACCCGAAATAATACATGTATTTCTAACGGTACCGCACATGCTAGGTGTGCTCTGTATAGATAGTAGCCCCTGAGACTCTGGTTGCCATCCAGAGGTGGCAAACGGAGGATCGTAATCCCATCTAATAATCGCGCTGCTTTTATGTGCAGGCGGCTGATTGTCCGGTGGCTGACTGGACTGCTGATTTCACCGAAATGATGCGGCAGCTTGACCTGGCGGATGCCGACCTCATGCTTATTAACAAGCGGCTTGACGAGGCCCATAGTATGTATGTTTGGCTTATCAGTAAATTGTAAGAGGAGCATTATGCAAGTATCTATAATATACTGTGACTGCAGATGGAGCTGCTGCCGTAGAGACCCTTCGGGCGGAGCTTGCTCGAGCCAAGGAACAGGCTCGAATAAGTGATGCGGCCGCCCTGAAGGCGGTCGAAGAGTTGAGATACGAATAGGCTGCTCAACGCCAGAGCGAGGAAAGGATAGACGAGATGGCTGTTGAGATGAAAGATGCCGCCGACCGCTATGAGCTCCTTGAGAAGGACATCCGAGCGAAAGCGGCCGACCTGAAGAAGGCCCTGGAGGCAGCCAAGGAATCCCGCTCTAAAATGAGGGGGATAAAGGAGGAGCTCCGTGAAGCCGTAGATATCACGGCTGGAAGGCCCTATTTGTTGCGGATGAAGTTCGGAGATCCGAAGTATGCCCCTCTAGATCAGTTGTGGAGTGCTGCAGACGCGTATGCGGACCTGGCAAAGAGTGCTGCTGATGCGACTAAGTTTTACAAAGATTGGAAAGACCATCAGGTAGAAAGTTTATTCTGGTCGCAGTTCAGTGCCCTGACACATCTGCTGCCATTGAATGAAAGGATGGCCGCATGGGCCGGGCTCCATAGATTGTCCAGGCTTGCTATGAGGTCTGTTGTGGATCATCTGTGGCCGTGTGGGCCAAGGCCGGACAGTTATTTTGGATTAGTGCAACAATTCCTTGGTGTTGTGTCGCATATCGATGTTGTGAAGAGGTCAGAGTGCATAGAGGGTGCGTGGATGGCTCTTGCCCGTGTTAAAACATACTGGGCTGGGATGGAAACCACCGCTATTGCAACCCGGGGTGCGGCGGAAGGCCAGGACCTGGCCGAGCACTATTTTGAAGAAGTCTTAGAAGGCGTCCGTTTAATAGAGGCTCTGTGCTCAAAGAGTGCCATGTTCGAGTGACATGTATCTTGGTTGTAAAAACAATGCTATTTTGATTATAAAGGTTGTGTTTATACTTTTGCCCTAAAGTATTGTAGTGCCTCCTGTGCGGCCGTTTATGTATGCATATAACCTGAAAGTTAGCAGTCGTCGGCTTCAGCCCCCACGCATATAATGCGGGGGTGTTCGAGAAAACGCGTAGCCACACTTGATCCAACGTCTTGGTCCGTTAAGGAGGTGGTAGCACGGTGAACCAGGCAATCCGACTATATAGCTTTAACACTTTCACTTAGCCATAGGAGTTTGACGGTGGGGCTACTATATAGCCCCTGGTACTTCCGCGTTTATCCGGATATGGTGCGCGTTTGTACATGACCGGGAAACCGGTCCTTCGTTAATGTGGAGGAATCGCAAAGATTTCGCTGAGTCATCGAGTGGTTGACCAGTCTCGCGCTGTATCATGACAGTCCGTTTTCGGCTTTCTCTACCGAGGTGCTCATCCAGATGAACCAGGGCACAATCGCAGTAGTTCTCCCGGTGCCACCTTAGCCGATAGAGTGGAATGTAAGGTAGCAAAACACGGGAGCCGGGCAAACCCAACATTTGACCAAAGACATGATTCGGAGATGATGCATATAATGCAAACTCACGACGCCGAACACTCCCTAAGGTGTTCGGACATTACAACATATACTGGGCTGAGTAACGCCCTCAATAATAAGCCCTGAGTTTCCAGGTATGTGCATTAGTCTGATGTGACAAAAATGCCGAAAACGCCAGTATCCCTCCCTGTTGTATTTAAGTTTCCGGAGGGGAAAAAGCAACAAAAGACATTAAAAAAGGTTTATGCAGGGTCTTAATCTGAAGAGAAACCTTTGAGCGGGGCCCTACTGCACATCTGCGCCTTAATCTCTGTTGTGCCGTATCCTGGAAGGGCGGAGCACGATGATCATCTGTAAAGAGGAAAAACCTAGGTCAAGGACTTTGTGCGAGGAGGTGGTTGATCTGAATGAACCATGAAAATGCAATGTGTTATTGTATTAATAGAGTCGAGCCAAACTATGGGCTTCTTTTTGAGAGCAGCCCCTAGCACCACTTATGGGGGTATACCAGCTAGGCTGTTACATCTGATGAAGCGCCGGACTCGTCTAACCGTGTCCGTGGTCTTGACGACTGACCGTTTATTCTGGTTGGAGGGGCCGCTTAGTGTTCGGCTGCTAGAGCCGCCACATATTCTTCCGCACGTAAGGAATGCTCTGTATTTCCGCTAACTGTGATGACGCCACGTGGACCGGGCATCTTTAGTTTAAGATAGGCGTAGTACGGTACTACATTAAAACGAGCGAAGGCCGTTCTTCCGAGTAGTGCATGATAGCCGCTTCGAAATGGAGCGATGTCGAAGATTAGTTCTTCACTTCTGAAGTTGTCGGGAGAACCGAAGACAACCTCTAGTACTAGAGAGCCCGTGCAGCGGGCCTCGACGCCTGGTATCACTCCTTTAAAGGTAGCATTGCTTTGGCTGATTCTTGACGGGTCTATCCCCATTTTGCGGACCGTATCCTGATATATCAGGTTAAGACTACTGCCGCCGTCCATAAGGACTCGGGTGAGATGGTATCCATTCATTATTGGGTCGAGCACCAAGGCAGCCGATCCTCCATGCTGGATACTAGTCGGATGATCCCTGCAATCGAAAGTGATCGGGCATGCCGACCAGGGATTAAATTTGGGGGCAACGGGCTCCACAGTGTATACGTCTCGGAGTGCATGTTTGCGCCTTCTCCTTGGAATGTGAGTTGCGTGGAACATATTCACTGTTTTGACTTCTGGTGGGAATTTTTTCTGTCCCCTGGTGTTCGGCTGGCGAGGCTAATCCTCGTCTTCACTCGGCGTCTCCCTCCCCTTGTGTTCAGCATTGAGCTTGCCGGCCTGCTTGAAAACCCAACACTCTCTGTGGGTGTGATTTGCAGGTTTTTCGTTGGTGCCATGAATCTGACATAATTTGTCTACAATCTTATTTAGGCTAGACGGTCCATCTCTGCTACCTTTAAATGGCTTCTTCCATTGACCGGGTCGAGAGCCCCTGAATTGGGCGTTGACCGTCGTGTTATCTGGGCTGTCTTCATTGTTTTGATGCTTGTTTTTATTGCGTTGCGGCTTCCCGTTGCCATCTCTGACTTCGGATGTGCCTAGGTCACTGGTGCCACTACGGGCCAGCCAGCTGTCCTCGCCCGCACAAAAGCGGGTCATGAGGCTTGTTAAGGCTTCCATTGTCCTCGGCTTTTCCTGGCCAAGGTGTCTGGCAAGCCATTCATCCCGGACACTGTGCTTGAAGGCTCTAAGGCTTCAGCGTCCGCGCAGTCGACGATTTGATTCTTCTTAGTAAGAAATCTATTACAGAGTTTTCGGGCTGACTCTCCGGGCTGTTGAATTATGTGACTTAAGTCATCTGCATTCGGAGGTCGGACATAGGTCCCTTGAAAATTGGCCCTAAAAGCGTCCTCAAGTTCTTCCCAACTTCCAATTGAGTTTTCGAGGAGGCTTTTCAACCAGTGACGAGTTGGTACTTTTAACTTGAGGGGTAGGTATTTAATGGCATGGAGATCATCTCCGCGGGCCATATGAATGTGAAGGATAAAGTCCACAATCTAGACCCCGGGGTCTGTCGTTCCGTCGTATGCCTCTATATTCATAGGTTTAAATCCTTCCGAGAATTCATGGTCCAACACCTCATCGGTGAAGCACAGGGGGTGTGCGGCGCCCCTGTATTTGGACATGTCATGGCATATTGTCGACGGTTGTTGATACCTAGCTGGTATTCGATCAATATGATCATTTTGGTAGCTCCGATTCTGTGTCGAACCGTGCTTTCTAGATCCATAGATGGACCTGGCCATACCGGATTTTTTGTCCAGGAGCTCACGTAAATCGTGTGCTGACTTGTGTGCGGCATAATTAGCCGTCCTATCGCGGCCACGGAGTGGTCGATCCGGCTGATTAGTTGTTTTCGGCTTAACGGGCTCTATGGCCTCTTAGTGTGGCGATCGCCATCGTATTTCTCTTCAGTGTCAAGCACCTTGTTAAATATGCAATTGAGTGTATCCTGCGCGGCCTTAAACCTTTGCTTCTGCTTTTTTAAGCTCCTTGTGGTGGAAATAAGCCTTCTGTGGAGGTTCTCTTGTTCCAAGTGTTTTTTTGGGACGATGAGTGCATCATCGTCCGGACTGTTCTCCTCTCCGGAGACAGGTTGATGAATTTTACCCTCGGGATCAGCGTCATCTGACGTCGGCTCCGAACTATGTTCACCATCCCTGGCTCATCCTGCTCCATCACTGTCCATGGGGTCATCGTTTCCCTTGGAGTTGACCGGGGTATTTTTCTTTCTTGCGCTATTGTCGTTGTTTTTACTGTGGCGGGATTTGGACCGGCGCCTACGGTGTCGCTTTGGTGGCTTATCGAGGGGATTATCCTTCGTTGCATCATTGCCATCGCCTTCTTTCGGCGTGTCCACCATATATATATATATCATATGATGAGGTGGCTGTCCAGCGCCCCGTGGGTGGTGGTTCCTGTTCTTCTCATGTGTCGTCGTAGATATCGTCGACGTCCTCGGAGTCGAAATCGAGCGTGTCGGTTAAGTCATCGACAGTGGTTATTAAGTGGGTGCTGGGTGGGGAACAAATTTCTTCATCGTCCGCTTCCCACTCGAGCCGGACATAGTTCGGCCAAGAATCTCTTGATAAGGAAAGAGACCTTAATGAATTTAGCACATCACCCAAGGGCGAGTGCTGAAAAATATCCACGGAGATGAACTCCATGACCGGTGCCCAATCAGATTCGATAGGCACGGATGCACGCGGTTCGAATCCTGTAGCCGGAGACGAGTCCGGGGATCCGACCACACTGACCTCATAGGAGGTGGGATCGGTGTTCGGCTCCAAGGCCGATGAGTATGCGGCCTCCATGGCGGGGTCCATCCACCCGTCCTCAGAGGGCACGATCTGCTCCGGGTTGATTCTCGGGGCCACCATAGGTGCGATCTTCTGAAGACTGTCTGATGGCAGATCTAAGTCATGCTCGTCGCTACTGTTCAGCGTACCTGCCATGGGCTCGAATCCGTCGAAGATCAAATCCCCGCGGATATCGGCAGTATAGTTCAAGCTTCCAAACCTGATCTGATGGCTAGGGGCGTAGCTATCGATCTGCCCCAGGTGGCCATCCGAGTTGGCCCGCAGTACGAAGCCGCCGAATACGAAGATCTGTCCGGAAAGGAAAACCTCCCCCTGGACTGTGTTGTTGAAGACGATTGAAGAAGCCATCAAGCCTTATCGTGACGGCATAGTGGAACTCTCAATGAAAGCACCAATTTCGGTGTCAAAACCGGCGGATCTCGGGTAGGGGGTCCCGAACTATGCGTCTAAGGCTAATGGTAACCAGAGACAAGGGACACGATGTTTACTCAGGTTCGGGCCCTCTCTATGGAGGTAATACCCTACTTCCTGCTTGATTGATCTTGATGATATGAGTATTACAAGAGTTGATCTACCACGAGATTGTAGAGGCTAAACCATAGAAGCTAGCCTATGATTATGATTGTTGTTGTCCTACGGACTAAACCCTCCGGTTTATATAGACACCGGAGGGGGCTAGGGTTACACAGAGTCAGTTACAGAGAAGGAGATCTACACACCCGAATTGCCAAGCTTGCCTTCCACACAAAGGATAGTCCCATCCGGACACGGGACGAAGTCTTCAATCTTGTATCTTCATAGTCCAACAGTCCGGCCTAGGTATATAGTCCCGCTGTCCGAGGACCCCTTAATCTAGGACTCCCTCACCCAGCTAAGTACATCTCTCAGTACAAGACTTCCATTCCCAAGCGCAACTCCAACTAGACCCCTGCTGCTCCCGCTCCATATGTGGCTCCCAAGAAGGGGCGCAATCCTAGGCCTGAAGATCGTGCCACATACACTCCTGGTAGGTCCTCGACTGCACGGATCCCTTGTGGTAAGGGCAAGAAGGTAGATTCTGAGGTTGTTTTTGCCAGAGGAGAGAAGAAGTCTTTGTTCAAGACTATGAGCAACTTGTTCAAGATGTGCCAGTCTATTCAACGCCATCAGGTCAAGGAGATTAACTAGGGTAAGCTTGTGAGATGTCAGCATAAGGCAGAGAGGGCTGCAGCTGGTGAGGAGATTGGCCCAGGGTCCGTGGACAACGATAGTGAGGCCACGGCTCGCTCCTTTTTGATGGCAGGATGGCGGTTTGATGATGATGATGCTTCGAGCGCCCCTCCTCTTGTCTAGTGGGTCTTTGTGTTGCCTTTTCCCTTTTTGTTGTCTTGATGACAAAGGGGGAGAAGTGTGTTGGCTCCTTTTTAAAGTGTGTTGAGATCTCAAGCCTAGTGGTTTATTTCGCTTTATGTTAGTTGGTTTGAGATAATCTTATTTGCTTTCCTTTGTGTGTTTTTGAGCTACTCGTGCAAGCTCATCAGACTCTAGTATTTATCTTGAACCTTGCATGCTAAGATCATATTGTGCTTATTATGTTGTCTCACATTTCTTGCTCACCATACATTGGCTTGTGATCTAGGCACAATATAGGTTTACATTGTTGATCACATGCCTTGTATGTATTGATCTAGGGGGAGCCTCATATATGTGTGCTTGGTGCATTATCAAGCATATTCTTTTCCTTGCACACGTATAGGGGGGAGCTCCCATGATCAATCATTTGTCGCATGGCTATTTAAAAATTTCATGTCTTTGATGCCATGTTCTAGCCACGTTCTCATCAATGCACCAAAAAGGGGGATATTGAAAGTGCATTTTTCACTTAAACTATATTTTGGTGTGATGACAATGTGGTTAGTGGAACAAATATCGGGTGCTAAAGTTTATCTCAGGATATTGGTTCCAAGTTGTTCTTGATGGAGGTGTGCGACCCTCCCCCCAATTCAAAAAGATCAAAGGCATGGTCTACCGGTGATTCGAAGGTTTTTCTTTTGGTTCGATTCGAGTCGTAAGAAAGACCGCTCTATTAAGAGGGGTCTTTGGGGATGTATGTCGTGTGGGAATGCCTTTGCCAAAACATATAAACCTAGCCTTCCTACTCCTACCACTTTATTTTCCATAGTGTGCTAGTTAGGTGAAAGGATCGAGAAGAGGTGTCTAGAGGGGGTGGTGATTAGACCCTCAACAAGTAAAGGTAGCAGTTTTTATGATTTTCAAGTTGAGGTTGAAGGTTAGCACAATTTTAAACATTCCCAACACAATTCAAGCAAGCATGGCAAGAGTATAGGCAGCGGAAATAGTAAAGCATGCTAGTTGCAAGAAAGTAAAGGATGGGATTGGAGTGTGCAAATGCAGTGAAGACACAAAGATTTTTGGCGTGGTTTCGATAGGTGGTGCTATCGTACATTCACGTTGGTGGAGACTTCAACCCATGAAGGGTAACGGTTGCACGAGTCCATAGAGGGCTCCACCCATGAAGGGTCCATGAAGAAGCAACCTTGTCTATCCCACCATGGACATCGCCCATGAAGGACTTGCCTCACTTGGGTAGATCTTCACGAAGTAGGCGATCTCCTTGCCCTTACAAACTCCTTGGTTCAACTCCACAATCTTGATGGAGGCTCCCAAGTGACACCTAACAAATCTAGGAGACATCACTGTCCAAAAGGTAATAGATGGTGTGTTGATGATGAGCTCCTTGCTCTTGTGCTTCAAATGATAGTCTCCCCAACACTCAACCCTCTCTCATAGATTTGGCTATGCTGGAAAGATGATTTGAGTGGAAAGCAACTTGGGGAAGGCTAGAGATCAAGATTCTTGTGGTTGGATTGGCATGTCTGGGTCTCAACACATGTGTAGGTGGTTCTTTCTTAGAAATGAGTAATGGAATTGTAGGCTTGTTCTGATGGCTCTCTCACAAATGGAGAAGGGGGTGGAGGGGTATATATAGCCTCCACACAAAATCCAACCATTACACATATTTGACCCAACTCGGTCAGACCGAATAGAAGAACTCGGTGAGACCGATTTAGTTCAAAATGTGAATGTTAGGAATCTCGGTGGGACCTACAAGACCAACTCGGTGGGACCGATGTGCTAGGGCTAGGGCAAAACCTCATCTCGATGAGACCGATCGCATAAACTCGGTGAGACCGATTTCAGCAGTTAATCAAACAGAGAGTTGGTCACGCAAACTCGGTGTGACCGATTGCACATTTCGGTGAAACAGAAATAATTGCAATAGGCAACAAAGAGTTTGCAAGGCCATCTCAGTGAGACCAAGATCCATATCGGTGTGACCGAATTGATTAGGGTTTCCGGCAGTGGCTATGTCAAATGAACTCGGTGGCGCCGGATAGATCAAATCGGTGGGGACGAGTTTGACTTTAGGTTTGGACAAATGTAGAAATGAGAATGTCGCTAAGGGTTTTGGAGCAATATCACTAAGCACTTTGAGCAAGTAGACCATTAAGCAACACCTCATCCCCTTTTAATAGTATTGGCTTTCCTATGGACTCAATGTGATCTTGGATCACTAAAATGAAAATGAAGAGTCTTGAGCCTCTGCCAATCTTTGTCCTTAGCATTTTGAAGGGGTTCCACGTCCTCTTGTCCTTGCCACTCCATTGTTGAACTCATCTGAAATGCATTTGATAAAAGTATTAGTCCAACAAGAGATATGTTGTCATTGATTACCAAAATCACCCAGGGAGCACTTCCCCCTTTTTGGTAATTGATGACAACATACATCAAATCTTTAGATAAAGATATGAATAGCAAAGGTAAAGCTTTGTAAGGACATGTAACATGCATAGGCTCCCCCTACATGTATGCAACCATGTAATGATGGAATGTAGGAACATGTGAATGCATAAGCATGTCAGAACAAGCAATGAGTTACATGTATCTTGGCTATATGCATCAGAGCAAATGATGTAGATAGAATAGTTATACCAACATGTTCATGAATCCTTCTTGCAAACAATATGTGCAGCAGCAAGAGATCATCATGCACATGAGTGTGATGCATATACTTACCTTGTGGTCTTGAGCTGGCTTTGAAAGAGATGGGCATGAGAAAACAAGGTTAAATAACACAAGAACACTCTAAATAAAGCAAGTTCAGGAAACCACAAGAGTACCAAGACTGGGATGACATGTAATGAGTGAGTACTTAGTACTCCATTTGGATGTGGACATGTCCCCAAAGATTAAATATATGAAATGAATTCCAAAGATTTTTCTTCCCTTGGATTTGAACTCTTTCTCCCCCTCAATCTGATATTGGATAATGGGAGAAGGTAGGGTAAGAGAAAATCAGAGCAAAGAAAGAAAACAAAATTAGAGCAAGAACCATTAATGCAAGAAATGGTTCAATCAAACAAGTCTTAACATGTCTTTCCCCTCTTGAAGACATGTGTCTTCTCTCCTCTATTGACAACAAGCATCTGGGAAGGCTAATATGTCTTTCTCTCCCATGTGATAAGCTTTTATGTGCTCTCCCCCCCCCTTTGACATCAATTTCCAAGAAGGCATCTTCTGGAGTATGAGTCAATTAGGTCTGGTCCTTGAGACACATTACAAAGCAGCATGTAGATTATGATGTGGGTAGAGGATAAGAATCATTGAGTGGAGCTGGAAAAGATGTGCAAGATGCAATGGCAAAAAGTTTTCTTCCGCAATGAAATCAGTAACACCGATCCGTTTTCATCGGTGACACCGAGTTGGTGGAGTCACATAAGATCCTGATCGGTGCAACCGAGTTAGACCGTGTCGGTTGAACCGATGATCTATTCACAAGGATACCTTGTGCTTCGGTTAGGCCGATAGGTTTGAATCGGAGAGACTGAGTTCAACATAGAGTAAACATTTTGTCAACTCAGCTCACTTGGCAAATAAAATCACTTAAGGATTTGCAAGGAATTTACAAAAATATTTGCAATGAATTAGAAAAGACATAAAAGAGAAGAGATCTAGAAAGACAAAAACATAGAAACACTAGAGAACTTCATCTAGAAGGGGTCGACGACAAAGTCACCTATGTTAGAGTCAAGTGAAGTCACTTGATCATAGGTCATACTCATCGTTTAAGCTCAAAATGGGGTTACCCTTTTTCGTTTAAGTACTTTGATGCATTCCCATCTCGTTGAGTTGCTTTAACTCATGACTTGGGTCAAAGCTTCTCTAAGATGGAATAGCATACCTTGGGTTGTGTAGATCTTGATCATGTAGTTGAACTTGTGTTGGATGCTCAAGGTTGATGTAGTCCATCAGGAGTTGAGAGCATCACTTGAAGTTTGAGTTCATCTTCCTACATGGGTTAGTATTGCAAGGAAGAGCACTTGTGTATCCAAAAATGACAAACATGTAAATTGATACCAAATCAAATTTGATACATAGAAATTGTCAAAGGATATGTTGAGTGAGGTCATCCTTCCTTGTATTATATCATATAGTACAAACTTGGTGATGTAGATATTGCTTAAGTTGTGAGTGACTTGCAATCTCATGGATTTTAGCTCATCCAAGTACCTACATGGATTAGATAACATGCAAGGGTACAAGTGTAGATCCAAGACATATGATCATCAACTTAAGAGAAATGTCAAGGATTAGTCATAGAAAGGCTCATGCCTTGCATGCATATAGATGGAGTTCCTACTACAAGTTTGAGGCATCAATGATGTTCAGTTCACCTCTCAAACGATAGAACACTTTTTCATCAAGCGGTTTGGTGAAAAATCCGCCAATTGCTTATCGGTACGAACATGCTTAAGATTGATGTCACCTTTAGCAACATGATCTCGAACGAAATGATGATGAACTTCAATATGCTTAGTACGAGAATGTTGCACGGGATTATGAGCAATCTTAATAGAACTTTCATTGTAGCAATGGAACATGTTTCACATGTATTCCATAATCTTTAAGAGTTTGGGTCATCCAAAGTAATTGAGCACAACATGATCCAGCGGCAATGTATTCTGCTTCAGCGGTGGATAAGGATACTGAGTTTTGTTTCTTGGAGGACCAAGATACAAGAGATCTACCAAGAAATTGACAAGTACCTAAAGTAGACTTTCTATCAACCTTGTCTGCGGCATAGTCCGAATCGGAGTAGCCAACAAGATCAAAAGAAGACCTCTTAGGATACCAAATGCCAAAGTTTGGTGTATGAATTAAGTATCTCACTATCCTTTTCACAGCCTTAAGATGACATTCTTTAGGGGCCTCTTGATATCGTGCACACATGCACACACTTAGCATAATATCGGGATGGGAGGCACATAGATATAACAATGAACCAATCATAGAGCGGTAAACCTTTTGGTCAACCGGTTTGCCATCCTTATTCAAGTCAAGATGTCCACTAGTAGGCATGGGTGTTTTCATACCTTTGCTTTCTTGCATGTTGAACTTCTTGAATAAGTCATTGGTATATTTGTTTGGGAAACAAGGCTACCTTAATTAGTTTGTTCGATTTGCAAGGAATTTACAAAAATATTTGCAATGAATTAGAAAAGACATAAAAGAGAAGAGATCTAGAAAGACAAAAACATAGAAACACTAGAGAACTTCATCTAGAAGGGGTCGACGACAAAGTCACCTATGTTAGAGTCAAGTGAAGTCACTTGATCATAGGTCATACTCATCGTTTAAGCTCAAAATGGGGTTACCCTTTTTCGTTTAAGTACTTTGATGCATTCCCATCTCGTTGAGTTGCTTTAACTCATGACTTGGGTCAAAGCTTCTCTAAGATGGAATAGCATACCTTGGGTTGTGTAGATCTTGATCATGTAGTTGAACTTGTGTTGGATGCTCAAGGTTGATGTAGTCCATCAGGAGTTGAGAGCATCACTTGAAGTTTGAGTTCATCTTCCTACATGGGTTAGTATTGCAAGGAAGAGCACTTGTGTATCCAAAAATGACAAACATGTAAATTGATACCAAATCAAATTTGATACATAGAAATTGTCAAAGGATATGTTGAGTGAGGTCATCCTTCCTTGTATTATATCATATAGTACAAACTTGGTGATGTAGATATTGCTTAAGTTGTGAGTGACTTGCAATCTCATGGATTTTAGCTCATCCAAGTACCTACATGGATTAGATAACATGCAAGGGTACAAGTGTAGATCCAAGACATATGATCATCAACTTAAGAGAAATGTCAAGGATTAGTCATAGAAAGGCTCATGCCTTGCATGCATATAGATGGAGTTCCTACTACAAGTTTGAGGCATCAATGATGTTCAGTTCACCTCTCAAACGATAGAACACTTTTTCATCAAGCGGTTTGGTGAAAAATCCGCCAATTGCTTATCGGTACGAACATGCTTAAGATTGATGTCACCTTTAGCAACATGATCTCGAACGAAATGATGATGAACTTCAATATGCTTAGTACGAGAATGTTGCACGGGATTATGAGCAATCTTAATAGAACTTTCATTGTAGCAATGGAACATGTTTCACATGTATTCCATAATCTTTAAGAGTTTGGGTCATCCAAAGTAATTGAGCACAACATGATCCAGCGGCAATGTATTCTGCTTCAGCGGTGGATAAGGATACTGAGTTTTGTTTCTTGGAGGACCAAGATACAAGAGATCTACCAAGAAATTGACAAGTACCTAAAGTAGACTTTCTATCAACCTTGTCTGCGGCATAGTCCGAATCGGAGTAGCCAACAAGATCAAAAGAAGACCTCTTAGGATACCAAATGCCAAAGTTTGGTGTATGAATTAAGTATCTCACTATCCTTTTCACAGCCTTAAGATGACATTCTTTAGGGGCCTCTTGATATCGTGCACACATGCACACACTTAGCATAATATCGGGATGGGAGGCACATAGATATAACAATGAACCAATCATAGAGCGGTAAACCTTTTGGTCAACCGGTTTGCCATCCTTATTCAAGTCAAGATGTCCACTAGTAGGCATGGGTGTTTTCATACCTTTGCTTTCTTGCATGTTGAACTTCTTGAATAAGTCATTGGTATATTTGTTTGGGAAACAAGGCTACCTTAATTAGTTTGTTCGATTTGCAAACCAAGAAAGAATTTGAGTTCACACATCATAGACATCTCAAATTTCTCCAACATTAGCCTTCCAAACCTTTCACTAAAATGAGGGTTAGTAGAACCGAATATGATATCATCCACATAAATTTGGCACACAAATAATTCACCATTAACCCTTTTAGTAAAAAGTGTAGTATCATTTTTTCCAATTTCAAAGCCTTTTTCAATAAGAAACTTAGTCAAGCATTTATACCATGCTCTAGGAGCTTGTTTAAGACCATAAAGAGATTTGTGAAGTTTGTAAACATGATCAGATTTCTTAGGATTTAAAAAGCCGGGAGGTTGTTTAACATACACTTCCTCCTCAATTTCACCATTTAGAAAAGTTCTTTTTATGTCCATTTGATATAGAGTAATGTCATGATGATTGGCATAAGAAAGTAAGATGCATATGGACTCAAGTCTAGCAATGGGGGCATATGTCTCACCATAGTCCACACCTTCGACTTGAGTGTAGCCTTGAGCAATGAGATGAGCCTTGGTGCGCACAACTTGTTCATCTTCATCTTGCTTATCCCGAAACACCCATTTGCTTCCAATGACATTATGCTTCTCATCGGGCTTTTCAACCAACGTCCATACTTGGTTCCTCTCGAAATTGTGTAGCTCTTCTTATATAGCATTCACCCAATCCAGATCATCAAGAGCCTCTTCAACCTTCATAAGTTCAATACTAGTAACGAATGAGTAATTTTCACAAAAGTTAGCCAAACGAGTTTTAGAGCGAGCAATTCTCCCATTTTGAATATCATCGAAGATTTGTTCGACGGGATGATCTCTTGAGACTCTTGCTCGAACTCGTGAGAGCTTTTGTTTGGGTTGGGGTGGAACATCCTCTTCATTGTCTTGTTCTTCCTCCTGTCTTTCTTCGTTGTCGTTGGCGTTGTTGTTGTCTTGTGGAGGTGGAAAGGGAGGTCGATGAGGTTCATCTTGTTGTTCATCCTCATTTCCATCATCTTGATGTGTTCCACTTGTGGATGCCTCCAAGTCAACTTGTGGTTCACCTTGGTGTGAGTGAATGGACGAGGTACTCTCCTTCACCTTCGTTGGGCGAATCTTGCCAATAGACAAGTCTTGAATTGCTTCCGAGGGATCTTTATCTCCTACATCAATCGGCAATTTCTCTACTTGCGAGCCATTATATTCATCAAACTTCACATCTACTGTCTCTTCAACCTTTCGGGTGAAATTGTTGTAGACACGGTAAGTGTGAGTGTTTGAGCTGTAACCGAGTAGAAAACCTTCATGAGATTTAGGGGCAAATTTTGAACAACGATGCTTATCAAGAATGTAACATTTTGAGCCAAATACTCTAAAGTATCCAACTTGGGGTTTCTTACCGGTGAGAAGCTCGTATGTCATCTTCCCGATAAGCTTGTGAAGATATATACGATTTGTTGCATGCCAAGCTTTCTCAACCGCTTCCGTCCAAAAATGTCTTGGCGTCTTGTATTGATTAAGCATCGTTCTTGCCATCTCAATGAGCATCCGGTTCTTCCTCTAAACAACTAAATTTTGTTGAGGCATGTACGTAGTCGAGAACTCATGTGAAATACCTTCTTCGTCAAGAAAGGTATCCACATTGGCATTCTTGAACTCTGTTCCGTTGTCGCTCTGAACATTCTTGATCTTTACATCAAATTGATTTTGGGCCTTCCTAGCGAAGTTTTTGAAGATCTTTTGGACCTGTGATTTATCATCAAGAAAGAACACCCACGTAAATTTGGAAAAATTATCAACAATGACCAAACCAAACGAGTTACCACCGAGACTCTTGTAGGCGTTGGGACCAAAGAGATCCATATGAAGCAGCTCCAGTGGTCCTCTCGTGGTCATGATGTTCATCACGGGATGACTTCCTCCAACTTGTTTTCTTGCTTGATAAGCACTGCCAAGTCTATCCTTGTCAAATACAACATCTTTAACACCAAGGATATGATCACCCTTAATAAGCTTATCAAGATTTCGCATGCCCACGTGACCTAACCTTCTATGCCATAACCAACCTTTAGAAGATTTAGCAATTAAACAAGTTCTAGGTTGATCCTTTTTAGTGAAGTCAACAATGTATAGATCACCTCTACGAATACTGGTAAAGACCAATCTACTTCAGTAAATAGGACATTGAAACCAAAATCGGCAAGTCTAGATACGGAAAGTAGATTGTAGCCAAGAGATTCAACGAGCATAACATTTTGAATAGAGTTGTCATGTGAGATGGCCACCTTACCAAGGCAAACCACCTTACCCTTTGAGTTATCACCAAAAGTGACATACTTTCGGGGACCATTATTTTCAGCAAGCTCTTGGAACATATCCTTGTCACCGGTCATGTGATCGGTACATCCACTATCAAGAACCCATTACTTTCCTCCGGCGATGTAACCACGAAGGTTAGCCATAGGACTAAAGTGTCTCATAGACTCATCGAGATGAAAGTCACTATCATCATAGTATCCATGTTCAACATCGTCTTGTAATTGATCATCACCTAGATAGAGTGATTCATTAGATTTATATTCATGACAATGTGCATCTTTATGAATTCTAATGACTTGAGAGATGATGCTACTAATGACTCCAACGTCTCCTTTGGCACGCATGAGATCACGAAGCTCAAATAGGCAATCATCAAATTTAGGATCACTAGGTTTCATCTTATGAAAAGCTATGGACTTTCAAAGAATCTCATCTAGATTTTTCAAAGAGTAGTTTGGAAAGCGTTCCTCGAGATATCTCCATATAGTATAAGCACATTCAAAAGTAGGCAAGCATGCAAGCAAATTTCTCGGCAATCCTCTTATGATAAGATTGATAGCTCTAAGACTGCGGGTCATGTTAAGATACTCATCAGGGGTAGGATGCAAGGGATCAATAGGAGGCACACAAGGGCTAGTAATGTACTTGTTCAAATCATATTCATTGAAAATCTCAAGCATCTCATTTTTCCAAGCATTAAAGAACTCTCTGTCAAGCATAGGCACTCTATGTCTAATACTCCCAATCTTAGACTCATCCATCTTCCTCCAATGGTGATTAAACAAAAGCAATGGAGACCGATGCTCTGATACCAATTGAAAGGATCAAGAAGAGGTGTCTAGAGGGGGTGATTAGAACCTCAGCAAGTAAAGGTAGCAGTTTTTATGATTTTCAAATTGAAGGTTAGCACAATTTTAAACATTCCCAACACAATTCAAGCAAGCATAGCAAGAGTATAGGCAGCGGAAATAGTAAAGCATGCTAGTTGCAAGAAAGTAAAGGGATGGTATTGGAGTGTGCAAACGCAACAAAGACACGGAGATTTTTAGCGTGGTTCCGATAGGTGGTGCTATCGTACATCCACGTTGGTGGATACTTCAATCCAAGAAGGGTAACGGTTGCGCGAGTCCACAGAGGGCTCCACCCACGAAGGGTCCACGAAGAAGCAACCTTGTCTATCCCACCATGGCCATCGCCCACGAAGGACTTGCCTCACTTGGGTAGATCTTCATGAAGTAGGCTATCTCCTTGCCCTTACAAACTCCTTGGTTCAGCTCCACAATCTTGACGGAGGCTCCCAAGTGACACCTAACCGATCTAGGAGACACCACTCTCCAAAAGGTAATAGATGGTGTGTTGATGATGAACTCCTTGCTCTTGTGCTTCAAATGATAGTCTCCCCAACACACGACTCTCTCACACAGATTTTGAAGGAAATATGCCCTAGAGGCAATAATAAAGTTATTATTTATTTCCTTATTTCATGATAAATGTTTATTATTCGTGCTAGAATTGTATTAACAGGAAACTTAGTACATGTGTGAATATATAGACAAACATAATGTCACTAGTGTTCCTCTACTTGACTAGCTCGTTGAATCAAAGATGGTTAAGTTTCCTAGCCATAGACATGAGTTGTCATTTGATTAACGGGATCACATCATTGGAGAATGATGTGATTGACTTGACCTATTCTGTTATCTTAGCACTTGATCGTTTAGTATATTGCTATTGCTTTCTTCATGACTTATACGTGTTCCTATGACTATGAGATTATCCAACTCCCGAATATCGGAGGAACACTTTGTGTGCTACCAAATGTCACAACGTAACTGGGTGATTATAAAGGTGCTCTACAGGTGTCTCTGATGGTACTTGTTGAGTTGGCATAGATCGAGATTAGGATTTGTCACTCCGATTGTCGGAGAGGTATCTCTGGGCCCTCTCGGTAATGCACATCACTATAAGCCTTGCAAGCAATGTGACTAATGAGTTAGTTGTGGGATGATGCATTACATAATGAGTAAAGAGACTTGCCAGTAATGAGATTGAACTAGGTATTGAGATACCGATGATCGAATCTCGGGCAAGTAACATACCGATGACAAAGGGAACAACGTATGTTGTTATGCGGTTTGACCGATAAAGATCTTCGTAGAATATGTAGGAGCCAATATGAGCATCCAGGTTCCGCTATTGGTTATTGACCGGAGACGTGTCTCGGTCATGTCTACATAGTTCTTGAACCCGTAGGGTCCGCACGCTTAACGTTCGGTGACGATTTATATGATGAGTTATGTGTTTTGATGTACCGAAGGTAGTTCAGAGTCCCGGATGAGATCGGGGACATGATGAGGAGTCTCGAAATGGTCGAGACATAAAGATCGATATATTGGATGACTATATTCGGACATCAGAAAGGTTCCGAGTGATTCGGGTATTTATCAGAGTACCGGAGAGTTACCGGAATTTGCCGGGGAGTGTATGGGCCTTATTGGGCCTTAGTGGAATAGAGGAGGAGGAAGCCTAGGAGGGGCGCCCCCCCCCCCAAGCCCAATCTGAATTTGGTGAGGGGGCCACCCCCCTTTCCTTCTTCTCTCCCTCCTCTTTCCTACCTCTCCTACTCTAACTTGGAAGGGGGGAATCCTACTCCCAGTGGGAGTAGGACTCCCCTATGGCGCGCCCAAGAGAGGGCCGGCCCTCCCCCTCCTCTACTCCTTTATATACGGGGGAGGGGGCACCCCATGGACACACAAGTTGATCTGTTGATCTCTCCCAGTCGTGTGCGGTGCCCCCCTCCACCATATTCCACCTCGTTCATATCGTAGTGGTGCTTAGGCGAAGCCCTGCGTCGGTAGCAACATCATCACCGTTGTCGGTGTCAAAACCGGCGGATCTCGGGTAGGGGGTCCCGAACTGTGCGTCTAGGCGGATGGTAACAGGAGACAAGGGACACGATGTTTTTACCCAGGTTCGGGCCCTCTCGATGGAGGTAAAACCCTTCCTGCTTGATTAATATTGATGATATGGGTAGTACAAGAGTAGATCTACCACGAGATCAGAGAGGCTAAACCCTAGAAGCTAGCCTATGGTATGATTGTTGTTCGTCCTATGGACTGAAACCCTCCGGTTTATATAGACACTGGAGAGGGCTAGGGTTACACAGAGTCGGTTACAATGGGAGGAGATCTACATATCCGTATCGCGAAGCTTGCCTTCCACGCCAAGGAAAGTCTCATCCGGACATGGGACGAAGTCTTCAATCTTGTATCTTCATAGTCCAGGAGTCCGGCCAAAGGCTATAGTCCGGCTGTCCGGACACCCCCTAATCCAGGACTCCCTCAGTAGCCCCTGAACCAGGCTTCAATGACGACGAGTCCAGCATGCAGATTGTCTTCGACATTGCAATGCGGGTTCCTCCTCCGAATACTTCATAGAAGATTTTGAACACAAGGATAGCGTCCGGCTCTGCAAAACAAGTTCCACATACCACCGTAGAGAGAATAATATTTGCACAAATCTAATCTACTGATGTATTCCGCAGCGTGACATCACGCCACGGCCAAGCCTTTATTCGAATCGTTTTATTGTCCCACCTCAGCGTGTTTAGCGAGGTGGTTTCCTTGGCACGTCTTGTCGAAGCAGAGATCATGTCCCCTTATTCTGGGATTCTCATCAATACGGGCGTGGGTAACCCAACCGCGCCATTAATTACGGCGCTTGGGAGATAAGCGAGTTTTACCAGGCTGGTGGGGGCACATAGTTTCGCCTGCCCATATAAGGGGATAAGGATCCACCTTTTTCACTTATGCCTTCTTCCTCCTTCGCTTATCCATTTCCACGCACTCGAGCTCCAGCGCCCAAGTCCGCACTTCCCACCTCAACCTTCTCCAACCATGTCCGGAGCGGGAGGCAGGTGGATGGCCTCCTTCGTCATGGAGGGGCACATCAAAAAGTTGAGGAAAGCCGGATACTTGCCCAACGACATTGCGCACCGGCTTCCAGACGAGGGGCAGCTCATCCCCAACCCCCAGGCCCCATGAGAGGGTGGTGTTCCTCCCCCATTTCCTCCGCGGACTAGGCTTCCCACTCCACCCATTTGTCCGGGGGCTCATGTTCTACTACGGCCTGGATTTCCACGATCTGGCCCCGAACTTCATCCTCAACATCTCGGCGTTTATCGTCGTGTGCGAGGCCTTCCTCCGCATCAAGACCCACTTCGGCTTATGGCTGAAGACCTTCAATGTCAAGGCGAAGGTAGTGGGCGGCCAGCAGGCGGAGTGCGGAGGCGCCATGGTGGGCAAGATGCCCAACGTTATATGGCTCGAGGGCTCCTTCATGGAAACCATCAAAGGGTGGCAATCGGGGTGGTTCTACAACACCGAGCCGCGTGACCCTGAATGGGCAGTGGCCCCCGAATTCTGATCTGGCATCCCCACGCGGCTCACCTCCTGGAAAGAGAAGGGCCTGTCGTGGGGTAATTCGGCAGAGCTGACCGGACTCCAAACCTGCGTCCAAAACCTGGTGAAAGGGAAGGTTAAACTTGTCAATGTAGTCCAGGTCATGCTCCTCCGCCGGATCCTCCCGTGTCAACGACGGGCTTTTAACTTGTGGGAGTTCGACCCGGCCCAGCACCAAACTTTGACCAGGCTCTTTGACACAAAGCACGAGGATGCCTGGAAGGTGCTATTCAAGGGCGCCGAGGTTCCCCCTCCCATTACCGAGGATCGCGGATTCTGCGCGAAGCGCCAAGCCAGCGTAGTAAGCTTGTTTTCCCTTTACGGGATACTTGTTTTTCATAGTTTGACTCTATGCGGGATCTAAGCTCCCATTCCCTTGACAGGACTGGCAGAAGAAGACCGGACAGATCGATTGTCCGGCTCCTTTGCCCGAAGGCCCAGCAGATGCCTGCTTGGCGAAGCTGCTGGTCCCGGCACCTTATGTGGTGCCGGAGAAGAAGGCCAAGAAGAAGGCCACGGGAACTCGAAAGAGTTCCCGGCTCCTGGTGGTGTCGGATTCATCGTCCGATGACTCCGAGGCGCACTCCTCCCACGAAGACGAGGAGGAGGAAGAAGAGGCCTCTCCCCCTCCAGCGGGGGGAGGAAAGAAAAGGAAGACCGCCCCCCTACTCCACCAACGCCGATGACGGCGAAGAGGACTGGCCATCCAGGGCCAAGCCCCTGGCGAAATCGTAAGCATCCGGATAGCAGAATGACTCATGGTGTTCCTTTATTGCACAGTATCTTCTGACGCCGAATATAATCATGCAGTCCGCACAAGGCCCGGCTCGACGCTTCATCGAGCGGCTCCCTGGATTCGTCGGATGTGAATAGTCTTTCACTCTCTACTGCTACCTCCCCTCGCCCTATGGATGATGCCGAGGTGGAGTCCCAAAAGGGGCCAAGCAAGGAGGAGGTGGTCCTGGAGGCGCCGCAAGGCGACCTCCCGGACTCCAGGTGCAAAGGGGATGAAACCCCAAAGGGCTCTAAGTACAGCCCTGGGCCGGACACCGCACCGGAACCTTCAATGGTTCCGGAGTCCGACAGGTGGCCCCCTAGTAAGAAGGGCAAGCCTACGACGCCGGTGACCTCCGTCCAACCGGAGGCACCGGATAATTTGCTGGAGGTGCTTAACGGCGCCTCCCTCGACGAGGAGCACCGCACTATTATGAGTGCGGTGATCCAGAAGGTTCAGTCCGCCAAGAGCGGGCTGACGGAAGCCTGTGCCAGGCTTCTAACAGGCTTTGAGGTATGTATTTAAGATATGTAAAACTATTACTGCATAGACAGTAGCCCCTGATGCTCAGTTTGGTGTTCGGAAAGAAAAGCCGAACTGAGGATCTAAAAGATATACGCAGGAGTCTAACATAAGTATGTCAATATGGGAATGCAGGCTGCGCTGCTGACCTCTGCCGCACTGACTGCGGAGGTCGATGCATTGAAGCAGGGCCTCGAGCGGTCCGAGAACGAGCTCGGCCTTGCCAAGAAAGCAGCTCGAGGACAAGGAAGGTAAGTAATACCTTATGTAAGTATATAAAAAGGTCTGGTTGCAAATAATGACAGGACCAACGTGAGTATTACAGGGGCCACAACCGAGGTGGCGACCCTGAAGGAAGCACTGTCCAAGGCCGAAGACAATGCGGCCATGGAGCGCACCGAGCGAGAAAATAAGGAGGCGCGGGTGGCGGAGGTGCTGCAAGAGCTCCACGCTCTCGTGAAAAAACATGAGAGTTTGGAGCTTGACTCAAAGACTTGAGAGTCCAAGCTCACCTCGGCCCTTGAGAGCGCCAAATCTGCCAAGGCCGAAGCCCAAAAAGCCCTCCAGGAAATTGAGGCGATGAAGAAAATAGCGGTGGGTAAGGCATTCTTTATGCAAAGCAAGCACGTGAAAGTGAATTACTTGTTACTTACCCGAGTCCGGAGCTCTCCAAGAGCATTCGCAGATCTGCCCCGCAGTGTGTCCGACGCTGCCGCATTCTACCGAGCCGAGGAAGGGAGCTCGATGGAGAAGGTGTTCTGGTCCCAGTATGTTGAGGCCGGACACCCAGTGCCCTTGAGCGACCAGCTGAAGCAGCTGGTCGAGCTCCATAAGGTAGCCGAACAGGCCATGAAAGGCCTTAGAGTCTGGCTATGGCCTAGGGAGGTCGTGCCTGGGAGCTACTTTGGGCTGGTGAGGCGGCTGGCGGATGCCTGTCCACGGCTTGAAGTCATCAAGTGCTCCGTATGCATCGAAGGCGCCCGTAGGGCCCTTGCCCGTGTTAAAGTACACTGGGGCAAGATGGATGCTGAGAAGCTAGTGACAGATGGGCCACCGGAGGGCAAGGAGCATCGCAAGCCCGAGATGTATTATGAGGGCGTCCTGAAGGGTGCCCGCCTTATGGCGGATGAATGTTCCAAGGATGTAATTTTTGAGTAAACTCGCTCGTGTTATCCTGTGCGATGAAAACTTGTTCATATGCGCTAAGCAACGCTCTTTGAATTTAAAATATTACCTTCTGTGCGGCCGTTTATTAAATCTGAGAGATGGCGAGTCGTCGGCTTCTACCCCCATGCCACGAGTGTTGGGGTGTTCGGGCTAAACCTGAGCGCTCTTGTTCCCATTCTTGGGTCCTTCGAGGGAGGCGCTCAGCACAACAAACAAGGCAATCGGACTATAATGCTTTATCACTCTTACTTAGCTATAGAATTCTATAATTTTAAATTTCGGTGAAGCCCCTAGTATTTAGAAGACCGAGTTCAGGGCGCTATCGACGCCTACGCCGGACAAAGCCAGCTCCTCACTCTAAGCGGCATAAGTCTTTAGGGACTCGAAACCTCTCGAATAGCGACCAGCTCTCGCCCTATCATGATGGTCAGTTTTAGCTTTCTCTACTGAGGTGCTTAACCCAGCTCAACCGGGGCACAATCGCAGTAGTTCTCCCAGTGCTACCTTAGCCGATATAACGGAACGTAAGGTACCAAAACATGGGAACCGGGCAAACCCAACTATTGACCCAAGACATGATTCGGAGCCGATGCATATAATGCTATAAGTTCGAGGTGCCGCACTCGTGAGAGTGTTAGGACTTCTCACACCATATTCTAGGGTACTTAAGCCCCTGGTGTATTGGCCGTACCAAAGTGTACGGTTGCATAATGTCATAACTGAACATATTTACATAAAAAATGAATGCAATAATAGACAAGAGCTATGTATTGTTTATTAAAAGGCTGCTGTGAAAGCAGAACGATACAAATAGTGCGATAAGCAAGAGATGGGATTATTTGACACGTCCCCCTCCAGGGGCAAGCTGCGAGACTTTATGTAAGACGGGTATTTAGCTCGTTATAGAGACCACCTGGACATTCGACGTAGCTTGCTGCCTCCCTGGCTGTTGCACCGTGTGTTCGGCGATTATACTGCCGAGAGGCCTTCCGGAGAGTGGAGTCCTGAAAGTAAGAAAAAAAGAATGACAAAATTGGGAGCCCTTAGTGCGGTTGAGCCGCATTTTGGGCGTGCCGTGGTTGTGCCCCCTCCCCTTATGCCCATGGTATATCCAGAGCGTAGTTATGTACGTGTAGTACTGGTTTCGCAATTTCTCGAGGGTTGGAGTTGGGGCCGTACTGCTACGCTTGCTCGGAACGTGCCAGGCGGTTTTGTTGTAGGTTACTCCGGGCGCGCTTGACGGTGTCCGGACGTTTAAAAGCCAGACTGGAGAATTGCCTTGAGAGGCTACTTTGTACGGCTAGGCGGTAAAGGGAGCTCCTCTGTGATTGTTACTGCCAGGTTAGCCGGATGTGTACCTCAGACTGGGTGAAGCCGAAAGCTAGCGTTCTTAAGGGAATATTCGGTTGGTGAACTAAATAAGTTGGTTAGAGCAGGCTTGTTGGTTAGAGCACCCATTTGGTAGGCGGGAGGTCTTGAGTTCAACTCTCAATGAAAGCACCAATGTCGGTGTCAAAACCGGCGGATCTCGGGTAGGGGGTCCCGAACTGTGCGTCTAGGCGGATGGTAATAGGAGACAAGGGACACGATGTTTTTACCTAGGTTCGGGCCCTCTCGAAGGAGGTAAAACCCTACTCCTGCTTGATTAATATTGATGATATGGGTAGTACAAGAGTAGATCTACCACGAGATCAGAGAGGCTAAACCCTAGAAGCTAGCCTATGGTATGATTGTTGTTCATCCTACGGACTAAAACCCTCCGGTTTATATAGACACCGGAGAGGGCTAGGGTTACATAGAGTCGGTTACAATGGGAGGAGATCTACATATCCGTATCGCCAAACTTGCCTTCCACGCCAAGGAAAGTCCCATCCGGACACGGGACGAAGTCTTCAATCTTGTATCTTCATAGTCCAGGAGTCCGGCCAAAGGCTATAGTCCGGCTGTCCGGACACCCCCTAATCCAGGACTCCCTCAACCGTCATCACACCGTCGTGCTGACGAAACTCTCCCGTGAAGCTCTGCTGGATCGGAGTTCGCGGGACGTCATCGAGCTGAACGTGTGCTGAACTCGGAGGTGTCGTACGTTCGGTACTTGGATCGGTCGGATTGTGAAGACGTACGACTACATCCACTACAAAAAAATACACATCCGTGACATTTTGGGCCGAACGAAAAAAAATTCTGTCATATATATGACACTTCTATGACAATAATTGTGACAAAACCCAGTATCATCATAGATGTGGTGGGTTCCTACTTCTATGACAAAAGATCATGACAGAAAATGGTCTTTTCGTCCTGGGCGGGCCGGAGACGCAGCTGCATGACATTCTTTAGGCCGTCCATGACGGAAAAAACCGTGGTAGAAGCGAGGGCGAGGAAAATTTGGGGGAGTTCCCGGTTACGGTGGGAGGTCGGGGGCCGAGCGATGCACGTTTCTCTCGTACACGTACGCGCGTGTGTGCGAGGCATTGGCTCTAACTGAACCCGAGCGAGGTGTTGGGCTCTAACTGAACCTGAGCGATTGCACTGCAGGCTATGCGTTACTGAACCTGAGCGATCGGTCGATGGCTGTTAACTGAACCCGATTGAGCGATTCCTTCGCTACTGCTGCTAACTAAAGCCGATCGATGCTGCCTCTGGGATGAACAGTGAGTGTTGCAGGGGGTGGATAAACAGTGAGTGGTGGCGTTGCCTCTGGATGAACAGGACCCCGTGGTGTTGAGGGCTGGATGAACAGTAGACGGTGGAGGGGTGCCCGTGGAGGGGTGGTTGAAAAGGACCCCATGGTGTGGAGGGCTAGATGAACAGTAGACGGTGGAGGGGCGCCCGTGGAAGGGTGGTTGAACAGTAGCCAGTGGAGTAGCGCACGGTGGAGGCTGGATGAACAGGAGCCCATGGAGGCTAGAGGAGGTCGACGGTAGCCCGTGGAGGCTGGAGGAGGTCGATGGTGGAGATGAACAGTATCCCGTGGAGTCCCGTTTTGCGGTATGCCACACCCCTCCTGATGAATAGGACCCCCATTTCGACTGTAGCGCTCCAACACAAGTCTGTTTCGTCCGTTTTGCGGTATGCCACACCCCTCCCGATCAATGGGACCCCCGATTCGACCGTAGGAGGTCCATTTCGTCCGTTTTGCGGTACGCCACACCCCTCCAGATCAACATGACCCCCGTTTCGACCGTAGGAGGTTTGTTTCCTCCATTTTGCGATACACCAGACCCCTCCCGATGAACAGGATCTCGTTTCGAACGTGGCCGGTCGAACACAAGGCCGTTTCCTCCGTTCTGCGGTACGCGAGG
>NC_041389.1:319442171-319485035 GCF_002162155.2 Triticum dicoccoides | reverse complement strand
GAACATGACGACGCATTCCGTTCCGACCCAGCCGGTTACCTCCCCCTGAACATGACGACGATGCTGTTTTTCCGTTCCAACCCAGCCATGTACACGAGCCCTCGCCGTGCGTATGCGCGAGTAGGCGTTCAAGACCCCGCCCGTATGTACTCATACGTGGCCGTATTTTCTTTCTTGCACTCTGGCCGTTTTACGTACGTGTACATGCTACGTGCGCACCTCTACTACGACACGTGCACGCCTCTACATCCACCAGTATATATGTACGTACACGTTCGCGACCAGAATGACAATGCTACGTACGCTTCGACCAGGTGGGTCCCGACTGTCAGGCACTTCCTTGCGTGCAAAGATGTAGCTGGTGGGTCCCAGCAGTCAGGGGGGCGAATCATTTTTTTTGCCCGGACGCACTTCCTTGCATGCGAAGATGTAGCTGGTGGGTCCCAGCAGTCAGGGGAGCGAATCATTTTTTTTGCCCGGACGCACTTCCTTGCGTGCGAAGGTGTAGCTGGTGGGTCCTAGCAGTCAGGGGGGAAACATTTTTTCGTGAAATACGGTGGCCCGTCTGGTGGGTCCCAGCTGTCAGGTGGAGGAATAATTATTTTGCACGTAATAAGGAGGCACTTCCTTGCGGCCGCCGTGGACCCAGCTGTCAGCCTCTCCACGCACAGTACTCTTCCGATGGAAGTCGGTCGTTGACCACATTGCCGACGCCGCGCTGAGAGCACCACGGCGGTGGACGACGGCGAGGCCTAGGAAGGGGACGACGCGGAGCCGAGGAAGACATAGCAGTGGATGCCCACGCAAAGAGGAGTACGATGGTTCACTGGTTCGGCTGCGGTGTGAGGCTGCCGTCACCGCAGAATAATAGGGGGTATGGGTGAGTAGAGGGATGGCCTGGCTAGCGGTGGGAGTGGTAGGGGTTGGTGAGGCCTCCGCGGTATCACAGTCGGCCACGGGAGGCAGGAGCATGCGGCACGACCGGCGCTGCTTTGGGTGGCTGGAGAATGAAGACTAGAGGTTGAAGAAGGACTACGGCCGTTGGATGGACATCGTACGGTCACTGGAGTATTGACTAAGTTGACAAAGCCCTCCGTCCCCGTCAACTTAGTAGGCCCACAAGTCAGCCTGCCACTATAATGGGTCCCAGCTAGCAGGGGGAGTATTCATTTTTTTTGGTAATAAGGAGGCACTTCCTTGCATGCGAAGATATAGCTGGTGGGTCCAAGCTGTCAGCGGCGGTAACGTTTTTTCATGAAATACATAGGCCCTTTCGGTGGGTCCCAGATGTCAGGTGGAGGAATCATTATTTTGCGCGTAATAAGGAGGCATTTCATTGCGTGCGGCCGTGGACCCAGCTGTCAGCCTCTCCACATACAGTCCACTTCAGATGCATGTCGGTCGTTGACCATGTTGACCAGGCTGCACCGAGAGCACAAGGGCGGTGGACGACGGCGAGGCCTAGGAAGGGAACAACACGTAGGCAGGGAAGACTCGGCAGTTGTTTCCCACGTGGAGGGAAGTACGATTGTACGAGGGTTTATTGGTTCGTCTGCCGTCGCCGGAGAAAAACAGCAGGTGTGGGTGAGTAGAGGGATGGCTAGGCCAGCGATGGGAGTACGATAGGGCGGTGAGGCCTACGTGGCAGCAGAGCCGGCCGCGGGGAGGAGGGAGCAGGCAGTCCCGCTGGCGCTTGTTTGAGCGGCTGGAGCAGGGCGAGCAGAGATTGAAGAAGCACGACGGCCGTTGGATGACCATCCAATAGTCACTGCTTCTGCTTCAACCCTTTTTTTAGAAAAGCCTCAAATCTGTAGAAAACAACATACAGCCCATCTGCCATTATTTCTAATAATTTACAGCCCATTTTCTAATTCTTAAGGTTTTTTTGGAGCCCATATTCTTTTTGTTAGCATTACAGCCCATATTGTGGCCACGGTTAAAAAATTATACGAAATTTTGCATATTTCGGTGCGGTTCAAACTTTTTTTAATCCCAAAATTTCGACTCATATTCAAACTAATTTTAAAAATAAATGTATATCAATATAAAATCCAACAAATTATCCACGCATAAAAACTAATGTAATTTAAAATCTCGAAATAAAAAAAAGATATTTGAAACTAATTGCCGGTTTGATGTGTTTTAAAAATGTACAACCCATTTCTCATTACTGATGGGCCATTTTGTCGGCCAGCCGAATGAAAGCTCTCCTCGTCTTGAAAGATTTGCAGCCCAACAAGCCTGACAAAGCGACTTACTTGGAAAATCACAAAAAAACTCAGCTGTGGCCGTGGACCCAGTTGTCAGCCTCTCCACGTACAGTACTCTTCCGATGGAATGTCGTTGACCATGTTGACCACGCCGCGCCGAGAGCACCGAGGCGGTGAACGACGGCGAGGCCTAGGAAGGGGACGACGCGGAGCCGGGGAAGACGTGGCAGTGGATGCCCACGCGGAGAGGAGTACGAGGGTTCACTGGTTCGGCTGTGGTGTGAGGCTGCCATCGCCGTAGGGCCTGGCTAGCGGTGGGAGTAGTAGGGGTGATGAGGCCTCAATGGCAGCACAGCCGGCCACTAGAGGCAGAAGCAGGCGGTCTCCCCGGCGCTGGTTTGGGCGGCTGGTGCAAGAAGAGCAGCGATTGAAGAAGCAGCAGGACCGTTCGATTCAAATCCAACGGTTACTGCTGCTAGAATCGTTTGTTGACTAAGTTGACAAGCCCTGCGTAGGCGTCAACTTAATAAGCCCACAGGTCAGCCTCCCAACCGGTGCGCCCCAGATGTCACTGGGAGGAATCATTTTTTTCGCGTAATAAGGAGGCAGTTGATTGCGTGCGGCCAGGCCAGCGGAGGGAGTAGGGTGGGCCGGGGAAGCCTGTGCGGCATCGCAGCGGGCCACAAGAGGAGGGAGCAGGCAGTCCCGCCGGCGCTAGTTTAGGCGGCCGGAGCAGGAAGATCAGAGATTGAAGAAGCACCTCAACCGTTGGATGGACATCCAACAGTCACTGCTGCTAGAATCGTGTGTTCACTGACAAAGCCTTGCATAAACAAGTCAGCCTCGAAATCTGTGGCGTGTACAGCCCATTTGCTATTATTTTTATAATTTTTACTCATTTTCTAATTCATATGGAATTTATTGCAGCCCGTTTTCCATTTTTAGAATTGCTGGCCATTTTCTGGTCAGTACCAGGGTCAAAAAATTAACTAAATATGTGGTAAATTTTAAAAATTCGCAAATTTTTGCTGGGTAATGAAATATTCTTAATACAAAAATTAATAGCCATACTAAAACAAATTTAAAAATAAATTACTACTATGTCATGCTAAATCCAATGAAATATGTATAAGATATCAGTGAAGAACAAAAACAAAAAAAGAAACTTATATCCCATTTGCTATAATTTTTTTGGAATTTTCAACCCCTTTTGATATTACTTTTAACAGACATTGACCATACTCTTTGGCCAGGCCGGAATGCATCCCTCCTCATTTTGAAAGATTTGTAGCCCAGTAATTCGGAGAAAACAAATAGGCCTAGCTTGGGTATTCTTCAAAAAGAAATACTGGGCTACCTATTTTCCCAAAGAACTGGTGCATGAGCATTTAGCTTTATTTATTTATTTATTTACTTATTTATGTTTAGGGGACCAAGAGCGTGTACCTGGGCCGGATTCATGTGAGAGCCTCCCTTCCAGTTAATTATGGGCTTCTCTATTGGGCCTTCATCAGTGGGCTGCATGTTATCAACAAGTGGAAAATGTGTTTGAAAGTGCAACTATCCCTAGGTGGATTTGGTAATTCCTAACAACATATAGCTCATTGAGCTAACATCATTCCAAGATGAATATTTCAGGAAAAGCTCAATGAATGGCATGGCATGGATGAGAAAATTGGATCCCTCAAAATGCTAAGGAGAAAAGGATTGGCTCAAGCTCAAAAGCTCAAGACTCTACATTTTATATTTTAGTGATCCAAGATCACATTGAGTCTATAGGAAAAGCCAATACTATCAAGGAGGGATGAGGTGTTGCTTAATGAGTTTCTTGCTCCACAGTGCTTAGTGATATGCTCCAAAACCCTCAACTACTTTCTCATATCCACATATGACCTAAACCAAAAGTCAAACTCGGCCCCATCGATTCTTTCTACCCAGTGCCACCGAGTTCAGATGTCATAGCCACTGCCACAAACCCTAGGCAAATCGGTCTCACCAATAGGGATCTCGGTCTCACCGAGATGGGGTTGTAATCTCTCTATTTCCCTTCGTAACGTTTCGGTACCACCGAGATGAGCGATCGGTCCCACCGAGATTGCAATGTAAACTCCCTGTTTACTTTTCGTAACATTTCGGTCCCACCGAGTTTACCTGACCAACTCTCTGGTTAGCTTATAACCAAAATCGGTCTCACCGAGTTTGTGTAATCCGTCTCACCGAGATTACGTTATGACCTAACCCTAACCATATCGGTCCTACCGAGTTGCATGTCGGTCCCACCGAAAATCCTAACGGTCACTAGATTTGCTAAATCGGTCCGGCCGAGTTTACCAATTCGGTCCCACCGAGTTTGGCAAGTTGTGTATAACGGTTAGATTTTGTGCGGAGGCTATATATACCCCTCCACCTCCTCTTCATTCATAGAGAGAGCTATCAGAACAAACCTACACTTCCAACTTGTTGTTTCTGAGAAGGAACCACCTACTCATGTGTTGAGGCCAAGATATTTCATTCCTACCATATGAATCTTGATCTCTAGCCTTCCCCAAGTTGCTTTCCACTCAAATCTTCTTTCCACCAAATCCAAATCCTGTGAGAGAGAGTTGAGTGTTAGGGACACTATCATTTGAAGCACAAGAGCAAGGAGTTCATCATCAACACACCATTTGTTACTTCTTGGAGAGTGGTGTCTCCTAGATTGGCTAGGTGTCACTTGGGAGCCTCCGACAAGATTGTGGAGTTGAACCAAGGAGTTTGTAAGGGCAAGGAGATCGCCTACTTCATGAAGATCTAACACTACTGAGGCAAGTCCTTCATGGGCGACGACCATGGTGGGATAGACAAGGTTGCTTCTTCGTGGACCCTTCGTGGGTGGAGCCGTCCGTGGACTCGCGCAACCGTTACCCTTCATGGGTTGAAATCTCCATCAACGTGGATGTATGATAGCACCACCTATCGAAACCGTGTCTCCAAATTGCGTTTGAATTCTCCAAACCCTTCCCTTTACATTCTTGCAAGTTGCATGCTTTACTTTCCGCTGCTCATATACTCTTGCATGCTTGCTTGAATTGTGTTAAGATTGCTTGACTTGTGCTAAGATAGCTAAAATCTGCCAAAGACTAAAATTGGGAAAAGGATAAGTTTTTATTTGGTCAAGTAGTCTAATCACCCCCCCCCCCTCTAGACATACTTTCGATCCTACAAGTAGTATCAGAGCTTTGGTCTCCATTTGCTTTGATTTCCATAGCTTTTGGTGGTCATAGCCTTGGTTTCACAACCTAGGAGAGTATGGCGTCTAGCGAGGGAAATTATCACCGTAGAGGTCCTTACTTTGATGGTACTAATTTTGCTAGTTGGAAGCATAAGATGAAAATGCATATTCTTGGACATAACCCCGCCGTTTGGGCTATTTTGTGTATTGGCTTGCAAGGTGAATTCTTTGATGGGAGAGAACCGAATCGTGAAGCTAGTGAGGAAGAGTTGAAGATGCTGCAATACAACGCTCAAGCTTGTGATATCCTCTTCAACGGATTGTGCCCCGAAGAATTCAACAAAATCAGCCGTCTTGAGAATGCAAAGGAAATTTGGGACACTTTGATTGATATGCATGACAATACCGACTCCATCAAGGAATCCAAGTTGGATGTGCTCCAAAGTCAACTTGACAAGTTCAAAATGAAGGATGGTGAAGGTGTCGCTGAAATGTACTCTAGGCTTGCTCTTATCACAAATGAGATTGCCGGCTTAGGAAGTAAAGAGATGACCGACAAATTCATCATCAAGAAGATCCTAAGAGCTTTGGACGGAAAATATGATACCATGTGCACATTGATCCAAATGATGCCCAATTACAAAAATCTCAAGCCAATAGAAGTCATTGGAAGAATTGTTGCTCATGAGATGTCACTCAAGGATAAGCAGGAACTTCACAACAAGTCAAGTGGTGCTTACAAAGCCTCATGTGAAGCCCCCACATCATCAAGTGAGAAACAAACCTTCAATGAAGAATTGAGCTTAATGGTGAAGAACTTCAACAAGTTCTACAAGAGAAGAAGCAAAGAAAGAAGCTCCAAGTCGAGGTCCTACAATGACAAAAGATCTTCTAGTCGAGAGCGCATTTGCTATAATTGTGGGAGACCCGGACACTATTCCAATGAGTGTACGGCACCCCGCAAAAGAAGAGAAGAATCACCCAAGAGGAGAAGTAGAAGAGAAGAATCACCACCAAGAGAGAGAAGGAGTAGAGATGATCGTTATGAACGAAGAACATCCCAGGGAAGCAAGGATTTGGAAAGGAAGGACAAGTCATCAAGGAGCTACACAAAACGAAGACATCAAGCTCATGTTGGTGAATGGGTATCTGGCTTCGACTCCGACAATCACTCCGAGAGAAGCTATCACTCTGACTCCGAATATACTCAAGATGAAGGTCTTGCCAGTCTAGCACTTGTGTCAACCAACTCCTACGACATATTTGATTCACCAAATGAAGGACTTGGAAGATGCTTCATGGCTAAAGGCCCAAAGGTAACACACCCCGAGTATGTTGATTTCAATAGTGATGAAGATGACTTGCTAGGTGATGATGATTTACTTGTTGACAAATCTAGTGATGAATACTATGATGAAACGTCAATTAATCATGATAATCGAGATAAAACGAATGACAATGATAAGGAGAAGATTGAGCTTCTAACTAAAGAACTAAACACTCTTAAGTTAGCTCATGAAACTATCTTAGAAGATCATCGAGAACTTTTAAGGACTCATGAGAAGTTACGCTTTGAAAAGCTCAACCTTGAGCAAGAGCATGAGTTCTTAAAGGCAATCAATGATGATCTCCGTAAGAAAAGTTCTTCTTACATTGCCAAGCGTTTACTCTTGTCTACTTACATGCCTCAAGTCAAGTCCATTAACAAGAACAAGAAGGATTCTTCCTCTAGTAGTAACAATAATCATGCTAAATCCAATGTTGTTGCTTCTAGTAGTTCTCTTGATTCAACTAATGATTCTCTTAGCCAAGTTACACTTGAGCAAGAAAATAGCTTATTGAAGGGAATTATAGAGAAAGGTGTTTACAAGAGCCTTGCCGGGAGTAAGCAATTTGAGGAAATTGTACGCAAGCAAGGAAGGCACCAGAAGAACCAAGGTGTTGGTTTTGAACGAAAGTTCAATGCCAATGGAGTTGAGAGGGAAGAAGATCAATACCCCAAGACAAAGTTTGTTCCTCAACAAGAGAAGTATGATCCTACTTCCTTCAAGGGGACACAAGCTCAAGATGATCTTCCACCACAATACCACAAGCAAAAAGGCAAGGACAAGCTTCAAGAGGAGATTGATGCATTTGAAGAAGCTCCTAAGGCCTTGGTCAAGTGGGTTCCCAAGACTATGTCAAGTTCTACTTCATCAAGTATGACTACAACTCCAAGGATTCCCATCAAGATGATGTGGATCCCGAAGAAGAAGAACTAGAGAGTTCTTGAGGGTGACTCCGCCAACATCTTTCACTCATATCATTTTGGCAACAACAAGTGCAATCAACTTCCACATCTTGCACTAGTTCAAGGAGTCACAAACCCTCTTGTTGGTAAGGCAAGGGACAAGGTAACCTAATGCTTTCATAGACATCATCTTGTGTGTGCATCACTCTATGTCTATGGATATCCTTGTTTGTTCCTTGTGGGACTAACCCGTGTAGGTATTGAAAGTGCAACTCACTCCAAGGGATAGCTCCAAATGATCTACATCAACATTGAGCACCCACATCTTCAATGCCTACATGAAGTCATCACCGACAAAACCCAAGGTTAGTTCATCCCTCTAAAATGGGATCTCACATCTAGGGGGAGCTTAACTCTAAGAATTGAGTCAAAGCAACTCTAATGGTGTGAACACATCAATGCATTATGTAAAAGTGGTAACCCCACTTGAGCTTAAACGATGAGTATGACCTATGATCAAATGTTCTCATTTGACTCCTAAGTCAATATACTCATATATAGATGACATAGTCATCGCCAATTGTTTGATAGATGCTAGAATTGGTTGTGCATGCTTTGCCACATATTTCATTTGCATCTTATTGTGTGAGCATGTTGGTGCATATTTTACTCATTCAAGGACATCCACTTGTTGTTTTGATTGTTTGGATTCTTTTCTTTTTGCCAAGTGGATGGACAAGAATGCCTAAGAACCTTCTCTAGCTATCTATGCTTTTCTCGTCTCAAACTCTATTCATGCTACATCACAAAATTTGATCAAGTCAGATTCGAACCACTCTGTGTGAAGAGCACTCGGAGTCCCCGATTCGTCATAGACTTAAACTTCCAAAACTTCTTTCTGCGTTTCGGTCTGACCGATTCCTCCATTTCGGTCATACCGAGATCACTAAGTCAATCTAGGTTTTCAATCTTGGTGCAACCGATTTGAACATTTCGGTCACACCGAGTTGCTGTAACTGTATACAGTTATGCAACTCGGTGCCACCGAGTTGTTCCACTCGGTCACACCGACAGGGTCGGGCTATATATACACACGGGCAAAAAATTGGAAACTTTCTCCAAACCCCTTCGCCCGCGCACAGCTCGCTCTGCCTCCAGGGTCTCCGGATCATCCTCCTCGTTGCCAGCCGCCTCCAGTCGCTGGTCTCTGCCGCCGTCAATGGATTTCACCCCCGCCATTGCAGCCGTAGTGAGTTCATCGCCAAGCTAGGGTATGGACTCGATCACAGTGCTATCCCCGTCCGATTCCAAGCACATTGTGCTCATCATGATTCTTGCCACATTTGAAACTACTCTATCTAGTTAAAACAATCCATAAATTAGTAATGAATTGAAACTTTAGGGTTAGGTTTCCGCCGAAACCATCTCGGACCCACCGAGTTGCAGAACTCAGTTCCACCGATTCGGCTAAGGCCATTGCACAAGTGATTCTCGGTCTGACCAAGAATTGCAAATCGGTGTGACCGAGTTCAGGACTTTGTTAAACCCTAGCAGTCTCGGTGCCACCAAACTGTGACTCGGTCTGACCGAGTTCACTAGTTTAGGTTCCAAAAGCTGCTTCGGTATCACCGAGTTTGCAAATCGGTTGATCCGAAATGCTTTCTGTGGAAAACTAAAACTAAGTTTTTTGAATCATTCTTTTGCAAAAACTCTGTATTTTGTAATGCTCATCCACTCTATCATCTACATCTATTCACAGGGTCAGCAGTCAGTGTTTGCAACATTTCTGATCAAAGTGACAGCTAGAACAGGGAAGAGGAGCAGGTTCAGATGAGTGAGGGCACTAGTCTAGTACCTCTGATGAGGGCAGCAGGAGCACCCCAAGCAATCTGCCTAAAGCTTCCACCAGGGCCAGAAATAAGAAAACTTCAGAATCTAAGGATGAAGATTATGTGGCAGTTGAGGATGAGGCCACTTCCAAGAAGAAAGTACTCAAAAAGGACTATGGCACAGCTGCAGCCATTAAGCCTGGTATGAAGACCAAAGTACCTGCAAAGAGAACTCCCATGTCTAAAGCCAGATCCTCTACTCAAGTACCTTTGGAATCTCAACACAAAGAGGCTGCTGTAGAAGGGACGAAAAGGAAGGAAAGGGTTAAGAAGACCATGGCCAGAGTTGTTGGAAAGCCTTCCATGATGGAAGAGGAAGAGGAAGAAGAGGTTGTTGCACCAGCACCCAAGGCTCAGAAGCTTATGGGTGATGCTATTAGGTCAGGGGCTGCATCATCAAAGCCCAAAGAAGCACCCAAAGCTGCCTTCAAGCCCAAGATTGCACCAAAGAGGAATACCAGAAACATATCTGTTGCTGAGAAGAACAAGGCCCCAGTGCCTGAGACTATTGCTGAAGAAGAAGATGATGAAGAGCATGTTCTGAGAAAGTTGAAGCCAAAGATTCCAGACCACAATGATGCTCATCCTGTGGCTGAGAAAATCAAGCTGAGGAAGGATGCAGGACTCAGACAGTGGAGGTTATCTGATCCCTATGCTATCAGGAGAAGGACTGTTGTTAACTACAGGTACCATACTAAGGAACATCATGACTTCTATGAGACAGTGCTGCTGGACAAGAAGCCTATAGTGTGTAACATGAGATGGGTCGACTGGACCTACATGAAGGAAAATGAGGAACACTATCCTGGAGTGTATGACAGTTTTAGTGCTTGTGGAGTTGCAGACTTTGTTGAGCAGAAGCTCATAAAGTGGAATGATGAGCTCATTATGCAATTCTACTCCACAGCACATTTCTATCCAGATGGCAGGATAGTGTGGATGTCTGAAGGTACAAGGTACCAATCAACTATTGAGGAATGGGAAAATATGATCAATGCACCTAAGGAGAAGGAAGATGACTTGGATGTCTATGCCAAGAAGAAGATGGATCACAACTCCATGGCTCGTATGTACAAGGAGATCCGAGATGCTGCAGTTGAGACACATAAGTTTTGATCTGTACATTATCTTCTGTCAGGACTCCCAACTATCAACTGGATCCTCAGGCATACCTTATTGCCCAAGTTAGGTGACCACAACATGATAAGAGGCCATGCTATAAACTTGCTACACTTATTTGATGTGCCATAGAAATTCAAGGTCATGAGCCTCATAGTTGAGACTATCAAAAGGACAGCAGCTGACCAGAAAAGAAGTTGTGGGTATGCCCCACGGATTCAGGAGCTGATTAACTCCAAGATGGGCACAGGCACATATTTTCTAGACAAGGAACATTTTGCTATCTATCCAGACTTTGAGGATAACCAAGTGGTTATGGATGAAGATGAACCATCTTCTGTGCATGCTCAAGCCAAGAAGGAGAAGTCAAGGACAGAGAAGGCTACCAAGATGCCAACAATGGAAGAGGCATCTCACTACTTTCTGAAGAGCAAACATGATCAACTAGGCTACTTGATTGCATCCACTCTGAGGATTGAGAAAGGGCTGGCCACCTTCACTCAAAACCAGGAGAGCTTGGAGAGGATCATGGAGCAGAAGTTCTATAACTTGGATGTGAAGGTAACTGAGATCCAGTCTGTTGTTGAGCAGCTTCAGGATGACATGGAGGAGAGGAAGGATAAGACAACCACTGATGCATTTGCCAGAGTGCCTAGAGCTCAGAGATCAGCTGTAGTGCCAGTGACAGACACCAGAGCCACTTCATCTGCACCAGCTACAGCTCCTACAGCACCAACTCCAGCACCTACACCTCCAGCTCCATCCACATCAACTGAAGTCTTCGTCCAAGGAGCCATCTCTACACCACCACCTGAAGATCAAGCCTGAGAGTCGATCTAGTGCTATGCATTTTCCATGAACTTTTTGGTAACTTGTTGCCAAAGGGGGAGAAAAATGTATAGATCATAGGCTTCTATAGAGAGTGTTGCATTTTTGTTCTCTCTTGCTTTGGTGGTTGAATTTTATTTGCTTGTTTGAGGTACTCTATGTCTGTGTGATACCTGGATGATCATGTGTTTGATTATATGCTACATTTATGCTTGTTGGATGACATTATCTCGTTTATCTCTATATGATCGTTCACTTTGCTTGGTGATGAGTGCACGTATTCAATCATTATCATTTTGAGCGCTCCACCAAGATGTATGTGACATGGAAGAGTTACCCATGAGCCTAACTCCTTGTGCATTTGCAGTCCAAAGCAAATCTTAAACTATGCACAAATTTAGGGGGAGCTCTTTCTTATCACATACTTCTCAAAGCGACTATGTTTTTCACTCTTATTATCATTTGTCGAAGCTTTGATCTATATGTTGTCATCAATTACCAAAAATGGGGAGATTGAAAGTGCAACTATCCCTAGGTGGTTTTGGTAATTCCTAACAACATATAGCTCATTGAGCTAACATCATTCCAAGATGAATATTTTAGGAAAATATCAATGAATGGCATGGCATGGATGAGAAAAGTGGATCCCTCAAAATGCTAAGGAGAAAAGGATTGGCTCAAGCTCAAAAGCTCAAGACTCTACATTTTATATTTTAGTGATCCAAGATCACATTGAGTCTATAGGAAAAGCCAATACTATCAAGGAGGGATGAGGTGTTGCTTAATGAGTTTCTTGCTCCACAGTGCTTAGTGATATGCTCCAAAACCCTCAACTACTTTCTCATATCCACATATGACCTAAACCAAAAGTCAAACTCGGCCCCACCGATTCTTTCTACCCGGCGCCACCGAGTTCAGATGTCATAGCCACTGCCACAAACCCTAGGCAAATCGGTCTCACCGATAGGGATCTCGGTCTCACCGAGATGGGGTTGTAATCTCTCTGTTTCCCTTCGTAATGTTTCGGTACCACCGAGATGAGCGATCGGTCCCACCGAGATTGCAATGTAAACTCCCTGTTTCCTTTTCGTAACATTTCGGTCCCACCAAAATGAGCGAACCGGTCCCACCGAGTTTACCTGGCCAACTCCCTGGTTAGATTATTACGAAAATCGGTCTCACCGAGTTTGTGTAATCGGTCTCACCGAGATTATGTTATGCCCTAACCCTAACCATATCGGTCCTACCGAGTTGCATGTCAGTCCCACTGAAAATCCTAACGGTCACTAGATTTGCTAAATCGGTCCGACCGAGTTTACCAATTCGGTCCCACCGAGTTTGGCAAGTTGTGTGTAACGGTTAGATTTTGTGCGGAGGCTATATATACCCCTCCACCTCCTCTTCATTCGTAGAGAGAGCCATCAGAACAAACCTACACTTCCAACTTGTTGTTTCTAAGAAGGAACCACCTACTCATGTGTTGAGGCCAAGATATTCCATTCCTATCATATGAATCTTGATATCTAGCCTTCCCCAAGTTGCTTTCCACTCAAATCTTCTTTCCACCAAATCCAAATCCTATGAGAGAGAGTTGAGTGTTGGGGAGACTATCATTTGAAGCACAAGAGCAAGGAGTTCATCATGAACACACCATTTGTTACTTCTTGGAGAGTGGTGTCTCCTAGATTGGCTAGGTGTCACTTGGGAGCCTCCAACAAGATTGTGGAGTTGAACCAAGGAGTTTGTAAGGGCAAGGAGATCGCCTACTTCATGAAGATCTACCGCTAGTGAGGCAAGTCCTTCGTGGGCGATGACCATGGTGGGATAGACAAGGTTGCTTCTTCGTGGACCTTTCGTGGGTGGAGCCCTCCGTGGACCGCGCAACCGTTACCCTTCGTGGGTTGAAGTCTCCATCAACGTGGATGTACGATAGCACCACCTATCGGAACCACGGCTCAAAAATCACCATGTCTCATTGCGTTTGAATTCTCCAAATCCTTCCCTTTACATTCTTGCAAGTTGCATGCTTTACTTTCCGCTGCTCATATACTCTTTGCATGCTTGCTTGAATTGTGTTAAGATTGCTTGACTTGTGCTAAGATAGCTAAAATCTGCCAAAGACTAAAATTGGGAAAAGGATAAGTTTTTATTTGGTCAAGTAGTCTAATCACCCCCCCCCTCTAGACATACTTTTTATCCTATAGTGTTCCGTATGAAAAATAGTATGCGTTACGTACGGTACGGGGCAGTAAAGGATCGAACCATGAAACGACTTCCAAAACATTGTGTTTGTCATTATAACAACACATTTATTCAACCAACAGACGAAATATACTACTGATTGTACATTGAAAATAGCAGCAGCAGCAACCAGGGCTAGGGGTGCAACAGAAGCAGTAAGCAGGCTAGAAGAGTGAAGACGCAACTCTCTCTTCCAAACCAAACATCAGCCATCATTACAAAAGGGCTACCAAAAAAGAACAAGTGTATGCATCAAACTAAATAAAGATCCTACTACACCAAGTGTACGCATCTAACTAATTGGCTCAGTTAGATGTTACTATTTATTAAGCTGTGGAGATTGCCTGACGGCTTGAACTAGATGGGTGACTGACGGGGGAAACTCCAACCAGCAGGTCGAAGTCTGATACTTGCAACCCTCTCTCCTACTTTGGGCTGTAGAGCATGGCGGCACATATCTGGGTATGGTGCATGTAGAGATGCATGGTACGCTGTGTACACCCAGTTTTGCCTGATAAATGAAACCGCGCTGCCATCATGATCCTTGCCGTCGGTTATCTCCTGGTTAATCAGATAATTCAGTCCGACAAACAGAGAGCGTGTACCAAGGCTACTTACCATCCTCTAGTCAAAAATTCCTGAAGGCCCAGAGAAGTTGGGATCCTGCTCAAAGACCTTGCAGTGACTGTGATTGTATTCTGCGAAATAACATGTCCGGTACGTGCGAACGATCATCAATCTTTCACTGTCGTCTGATCGAGCCAGGAACCACCTGCAACTGCCATGCCGCTTTTCTTTGAAAGGTTCTGGGATTAGGAAGGGTAGGGACACCAGGCGGCCTACAACATCATATCAAGTTGGAGTCAGATAAAAAAGGGCTCTTGATTTAGTCAATCTTAAGAACAATATGTTATGAGCATGAATATTTTTTCAGCAAATGTTGACAGTAATATAAGCAAGCCATCATGATATCATAGGAAAGTAACATACTACTGTAACAGCCGTTTGTAGTGATGACTGGAGTAGGCCAGCAATACGTCCAGCCATAGAAGCAATCGACAGCGTAAATGAAGCCCTTGTGTTCAATGGCATCAGAGAACCATGGAGGATGTATGATCCTGCGATGGACGTGCAGATTTATCCACTTACTGCAGTGACCTGTCAGATAGGCGAGACCGCGGTTAAGAGCGCAATTAGCCTGAAGGCTTTATAATTCGCAGATCTTGTGGGCACTTGGCAGATTACAACCTTGAGCAAATCAAACTTGGTATCATGTTGGCTACTGTAAGATTCCGAGTATTCTAGGCTGCGGTGCCAAAGCAGTGCAGTGTTAATCGAAGGAAGGGGGATCAATCGCCGGCTGTAGACCTCCACGAGCATCCAGCTGCCGCGACCGTCGACGAGCACCATCCAAGACGTGTTCATGCCGACCCAGTACATACGGTTAATGTAGTTGAGGCTGACGGGGAATAGGATCGCAGTCAAGGGGGTTGATGCTCGCCACCCTACGATCATTATGCTGCGTGACATGCCGTTTCTGAAGATCAGGCGGCATCAGCAAGCAAGGAGCTGGCTTAAAAAGGTCCGGCCTGAGGGCTTTGAGTAGATGGTACAGCCCTGACGAGCACGCGGCGAGCGGCATGGTACTGAGACTGTCCACACGCAAAACAATGAGCTTGATTACCTCTGTGGGGAGCGAATTCTAGCCACTCTTTCGGCGGGCGCTGCTCGGTTCTACCATTGTTAGTGCTTGGGTTTCGGATGAGGGGGAGGCGCCTTAGCAGGGATGGAAGATTGGACGAGATTATGTGCGGACAAAGACGGAGAAGCGAATATGTGTTGCGGGAAGTGGACAGGTGATGATGACTACAGCACACCGCTTGACTTACGAGACACATACCAGCAGCGTAGGGTCATGTCGATGCTAGACAACTTGCTTGAGTAGAGTAGTAGAGTAGGACTCTGCTATACTACTAGCACCGGAGGAGTAGTATATTCTAATCTAAAATAGTTACAAACTTCAATGCCCGAGCGTGGAACGACTACGAACCATGCTCAAAGACCGTGTCTACGTGGTGTTTGGACTTATATGCAAAAAAATAGCAAGATGCCCGTGCATTGCACGGCACACCATCATCAACAACTCAGTTTTTTTCTACTCCTACTCCTATAAAAGACTCAGTTGGTGATGATGGAGGCGAGGAGGCGTGTTTAGTCAGGTGTGCAGCGGACGGCGCAACACTATTCGATTTGTTATAAAAAACAAAGAAGAGTAGTAGAGATAGAGATATAGGGAGGAGCACAAGGTTGTGGGAGATAAGGATGAACGAGGCAAGGCCTTCTCTGTAAATGTGGAGAGAGGTGCGGGTATTGAGGGAGTCCTGGATAAGTGGGTATCCGGACAGCCGGACTGTGTACAACGTCCGGACTATTGAAGCGTGAAGATACAAGACTCAAGACTTCGGCCCGTGTCCGGATGGGACTTTCCTTGGCGTGGAAGGCAAGCTTGGCGATCCGGATATTATATTTCCTTTCTTGTAACCGACTCCATGTAAACCCTAGCCCTCTCCGGTGTCTATATAAACCGGAGAGGTTGGTCCTTAGAAGGCCGATCACAATTACATTCATACCATCATAGGCTAGCTCTTAGGGTTTAGCCTCTACGATCTTGTGGTAGATCTACTCTTGTACTACCCATATCATCAATATTAATCAAGCAGGAAGTAGGGTTTTACCTCCATCGAGAGGGCCTGAACCTGGGTAAACATCTATGTCCCTTGCTTCCTGTTACCATCAGCCTTGACGCACAGATCGGGACCCCCTACCCGAGATCCGCCGGTTTTGACACCAACATTGGTGCTTTCATTGAGAGTTCCTCTGTGTCGTCTCTGTCAGGCTCAATGGCTCCTTCAATCGTCATCAACGACGTTATCCAGGGTGAGACTCTCCTCCCGAGAGAGATCTTCGTGTTCGGCGGTTTCGCGCTACGGGCCAATTCGCTTGGCCGCATGGGGCAGATCGATAGCTATGCCCCCGGCCATCAAATCTGGTTTGGAAACTTGAACTACACGGCGGATACCCGCGGAGACTTGATCTTCGACGGATTTGGGCCAGCGCCAGGAGCGTCGAACAGTCACGATGAGCACGGCTTAGACCTGCTGTCAGACGTTGCACGGGATATCACCCCGACAGAAGCCTCAGATCTAAATCCGGGGCAGGTTGCCTTGCCCAAGGACGGAGGACTGGACCCCGCTCGCAGGCCATACCCTCATCGGCGATGGAGCCGAGCACAGGTCTCACCTCTGAGGGAGCCTGTGACTCCGGACCCCCGGATTCACATCCGGACGCAGGTTCTAGTCCGCGCGCCCCCGAGCCCGCCGATCCTGGTTGGGCTCCGGTGATGGAGTTCACCGCGGCGGACGTCTTTCAGCACTCTCCCTTCGGCGACATGCTGGACTTATTGAAGTCTCTCTCCTTGTCGGGAGACTCCGGGCCGAACTATGTCCGGCTCGAGTGGGAAGCAGACAGCGACGGAATTCGTTGCCCACCCACCACCCACTTCATTGCCACGATCGATGATCTAACCGACGTGCTTGACTTCAACTCCGAAGACATCAACGGTATGGATGACGATGTAGGAGAATTACAGGAGCCACCACTCACCGGGCGGTGGATGGCCACCTCCTCATATGATATATATATGGTGGACACTCCGAAGGAAACTAATGGCGATGAGGCAACGGAGGACAACCCCTCTGGAAGAAAATCAAAGAATGGGCGTCGTTGGCGCTGCTCCAAGCCCCTCCATAGAAACACCGGCCCGCGGAGACGAAAATAATCCGGATGGCGCCGAAGAAGAATATGACCCTGACCAGCCCGCCTTCGAGCAGGCCGAACAGGAAGATGAGCAGGTCAGCCCAGAAGAACAGGCGACAGACACATACCCGGAGGAGGACAACTACATGCCCCCCTCCAAAGATGAGATCAGCCTCGGCGACGACGAATTCGGCGTGCCTGAGGATCCCGTGGAGCAGGAGCGCTTCAAGCGTAGGCTTATAGCCACTGCGAGGAGCCTGAAGAAGAAGCAGCGGCAACTCCAAGCTGATCAAGACCTGCTCACAGATAGATGAACTTAAGTCCTGGCAGCCAAGGAATATGGACTCGAACGCCAAACGACTGACCGGCCACCCCGTGGCCGAGATAAAACGGGGTACCAGCCCGCACCCCCATGCCGATACAATACGGCTCACGGCAACAGACACGACCTGCAAGATATTCAGGAAAACAAAGCAGGACAGCCAAGATCGATCTACGGATCGAGGGGGCGTGCCCCAGCGCGCGACGATGACCGCCGCGCCAGATACATCATCAACAAGTCCGGCCGGGCCGAACATAGCAACCCATACCAATCCGACCTGCGTAGCCACATAGCCCGGCACAAAGGCGCCGCACACCCCCTCTGCTTCACAGACGAAGTAATGGATCATGAATTCCCAGAAGGGTTCAAACCCGTAAACATCGAATCATACGATGGCACAATAGACCCCGTAGTATGGATCGAAGATTTCCTTCTCCACATTCACATGGCCCGTGGAGATGATCTACACGCCATCAAGTATCTCCCCCTTAAGCTCAAAGGACCTGCCCGGCACTGGTTAAACAACCTGCCAGCAAATTCCATTGGCAGTTGGGAAAACCTGGAAGACGCATTCATTGACAACTTCCAGGGCACAAATGTGCGACCACTGGGTGCTGATGACCTGAGCCACATTACTCAACAGCCCGGAGAGTCAGCCCGGAAATTCTGGACCCGTTTCCTCACTAAAAAGAACCAAATAGTCGACTGTCCGGACGCTGAAGCCCTCGCGGCTTTTAAGCATAATATCCGCGACGAGTGGCTCGCTCGACACCTCGACCAGGAAAAACCCAAGTCTATGGCAGCTCTCACAACCCTAATGACCTGTTTTCGTGCGGGTGAGGATAGCTGGTTGGCTCGTAGCGGCACCACGCCACATTCCGGCACTTCGGACGGCCGCGATGCTAACGGCAAGCCACGGTGCAATAGACATAAGAGACGGAACAACGGCGACAGCACTGAAGACACGGCAGTCAACGCCGGATTCAGCGGACCTAAGTCCAGACAGCGGAAAAAGCCGTTCAAAAGAAATAATCAGGGACCATCCAGTCTGGACCGCATACTAGAGCGCTCGTGCCAAATTCATGGCACACCGGACAAACCAGCCAATCACACCAATAGAGACTGCTGGGTGTTCAAATAGGCTGGCAAGATAACGCCGAAAACAAGGACAAGGGGCTGCACAGCGACGATGACGATGAGCCCCGGCGTCCGAATACGGGGGGGCAAAAGAAATCCCCCCCAGGTGAAAATGGTCAACATCATCTACGACACCCACATCCCCAAGCGGGAACGGAAGCGGGCACTACGGGACTTCTATGCGATGGAGCCAGTCGCCCCCAAGTTCAATCCATGGTCAGCTTGTCCGATCACCTTTGACCGTAGGGATCACCCTACTAGCATCCGTCACGGCAGCTCAGCCGCATTGGTCTTAGACCCAATCATCGATGGATTCCACCTCACGCGTCTCCTTATGGACGGCGGCAGCAGCCTGAACCTGCTTTATCAGGACACAGTGCGCAAGATGGGCATTGATCCTTCAAGGATCAAGCCCACCAAAACTACCTTTAAAGGTGTTATTCCTAGAGTAGAGGCCCGCTGCACGGGCTCTATAACATTGAAAGTGGTCTTTGGATCCCCAGACAACTTCAGGAGCGAAGAGCTAATCTTCGACATCATCCCTTTCCGCAGTGGCTACCAGCACTGCTCGGGCGAACCGCATTTGCAAGATTCAATGCGGTCCCACACTATGCATATCTCAAGCTCAAGATGCCGGGGCCGCGCGGGGTCATCACTGTGAACGGAAATATGGACCACTCCCTTCAAACAGAAGAGCATACGGCAGCCCTCGCGGCAAAAGTACAATGCGGCCTCCTCCGACAAACCAATCCGGTGACAACTTCGAGCACTGTCAAACGAGTCCGGAGCACCCCGCAACAGGATCAACATGAATGTCAAGATCGTGATCAGCAGTCCGGCCTCCGCTCAAGCCCCTCCAAAGCAGCATTCATGCCACGCGTACACAATTACGCACTCGAGATACCTTGGGCATAGGTGGAGGCGCATCAACGACTCAGTCGATAATGCGGGTAACCACTAAATACCTTCATACTCTTTCCCTTTTACCTTTCAGGACACCACGTTAGTGCAGCATCCTCAGAAGAGCCGGATTGCCGGACTCATATGGAAGAGACATCCAAGGAGGCAACATACGTTGTGCGCAGAAGGAAATACCCAGGTGGAATCTATTTACGATCATTATACCTGCTTCATCTATCTGTACACAGCTTGCCCCTGGATAGGAAATCTCAAATAGTCCTATTTTTATCTCTGTTTAATGCATCCATTGGAAACATACGCTTAAACGTATTTTTTGTCAATGGGGGATTATATATAGTGTCATCTTATTATCCTTATTTGAGTATTTTTCTCTTACAATGTTTATTTGGTATTGCATCTGTACACCTTGGTACGGCCAGTTTGCCAGGGGCTTCTAATAGCACCCTGAAGTATGGCAAATAAAGTCTGAACACTTTAAACAGTGCGGCACACCGAACTTATAGCATTATATGCATCAGCTCCGAATCATGTCTTGGGTCTACAGTTGGGATAGCCCGGCTCCCTTCGATGGTTCCGGACTCAAGCGGGCGACCTCTCGCTAGGGAGGGCGAGCCGTCTGTGTCACGGACTTCTGTTGCGCATGAGGCGCTGGACGGTTTGCTAGAAGCGCTTTGCAGCGCTTCCCTGGATGAGGGGCACCGTACTCTTATGAGTATGGTGATTCAGAAGGTTTCGTTCGCCAAAAGCGGACTAACCGAAGCTTGCACCAGCCTCCTAACAGGCTTCGAGGTAAGTAATAAATATGTGCAAAATTACCACCCGATAGGTAGTAGCCCCTGATACTCTGTTTGGCGTTCAGAAAGAAAAGCCGAGCTGAGGGTCAATTATAATCTGTAGGAGTCTAATCATAAGTATTATTGTGAATAAGCAGGTTGTGCTGCTTGCTGCTGCTGCTCGTACTACCGAGGTTGCTGATCTGAAGCGGGACCTGGAGCAGGCGCAGGGAGAGCTCAACCTCACGAAGAGGCAGCTCGAAGAGAACAAGGGTAAGTAATTCCCGCTCTTATGCATTTAAGGATAGGCAAAATTGGTGGGTCTAACATCTAAGTGTCGTGACCGTGTAATAGGGGACACCGCCGAAGTGGCGTCCCTGAAGAAGGCGCTGCCCGAGGCCGAAGACAGGGCGGCCTCGGAGTGTAAGGAGCGCGAGAAGCAAAGTGCTAGGGTGGGTGAGGTACAGCGAGAGCTCCAGGACCTCGGCAAGAAATGCGAGTCCGTGGAGCATGATCTGAAGGCAAAAGAGGCCAAGCTTGCGAAGACCCTTATGAATTTAAAAGATGCCAAGGCCGAAGCCGAGAAGGCACAGCAGGAGATCCTGGAGGCCAAGAAGATAGCAGCGGATAAGAAGTTCTTTATGCAAAGCAAACATGTGGAGGAGGCATTTCTTTTACTTACTCGAATTCGAAGCTCTCCAGGGGCATTCGCAGATCTGCCACACAGCGTATCAGACGCTGCGGAGTTCTACCGTGCCCAGGAGGGGAACTCAACGGAGAAGCTATTCTGGTCCCAGTATGCTGGGGCCGAACACCCGATGCCTCTGAGTGACCAACTGAAGCAGTTGGTCGAACTCCACAGGGCGGCCGAACTGGCTATGAAAGGTTTTATAGTCCGGATGTGGCATGGTGAGCTCATGCCCAGTAGCTACTTCGGCCTGATCAAGAGGATGGTTTATGCCTGCCCGCGGCTTGAGGTGATCAAGCGATCTGTGTGCATCGAGGGTGCCCGCCGGGCCCTTGCCCGCGTCAAAGTGCATTGGGGCAAGATGGATGCGGAGAAGCTGGTCAAGGACGGGCCGCCGGAGGGCAAGGGGCATCGCCATCCCGAGCTGTACTATGATGGCGTTATGAAGGGTGCTCGTCTCGTGGCTGACGAATGTGCCAAGGACACCATTTATGAATGAATTCACTTCTGTCATGTTTGTAATTTAAGGACGAAGTTACTTGCGCTATGTAGCGCTTTTGTTATTTAAAATATTACCTTCTGTGCGGCTGTTTATAAAATCCTGACAAACTGGCCGTACCAAGGTGTACAGATGCAATATATAAGCTCCCTTGTTGGGATAGCCCGGCTCTCTTGTTTGGCACTTAAATCCTCCAGCGCTTGTTGTTGCACCAAAAAATATGCATCCGAATTCTGCAGGGACTTCCTCCGGTCCTTCAGCTTCCTATCGCAGCACATTTGATTGATGTCTTTCAACTTGAAGTTGAGACTCAAGAAGACGAACTGATTCAGGCAGCGAGTTCGAAGAGCTTGTGCCGGCAGTAGTGGCCAGTAACTCGAACACTACATCAAGACAGGACTTTTGGGTTCCCTCACTGTCGTCAAGATAGTTTTTATCAGTTTTCTTGGAGACCAACAGGGATGTCTCACTATCTTGAACCTTATCTGCATTACTTCCTTTACCGTTGGATAACGCGGTACTGTTTTCCAATATTTTGTCCGCATTCTAAAAGAGAAACAAGCAGATACATCACATGTTTACCATGTTGTATATGAAACTCATTTTGGTAGATGAGTTCAGTAGTAAAGTGGACAGGATAACAGCATGAAACAAACATATATCTATGTACCATGGTCACTTTATGGTCTACATCATTCTAGTTTTTGTTGCCAAATCAAGATAGAGACATAGTTCAAATAATATTTGTTCAAGACAAAGCAGAATAGACAGAATATAAGTGTGGGTAACTATAGAGCAATAACAACACTTGTGATGTGCATGACATGAGAACATAACTGTTTATTCAATTGAAATTGAAATCAACATAGAGCAGGTTACAACAGCAAACCAGTTAAAGAAACGGGTTTAAAACATACCTGTTGCGCCATTGGAGTTTCAATTCCATCCTTCAAATTTGAAAATAGTTGGTATGAGTAAATACAGTAATGCAAGATCAAAGGAGTATGAACCATAGCTACAGAACCTGACCTGAGAACAAATCTTCTTCTCCTTTAAGCGTTGAGTTGGGATTCGGAGTGGTGGTCCTCGTGCTTTGGGCACTGCAGTTCCCTTACTAACTGCTTGTGTTTGGGTGCTTTGTCGTGGAGACGGCGCTGTGTCAACTGGAACTAGGTTACTATCTGCCGGGGTTGGGGTTAGAAGGGGTGTAGCTGGTTCTCTGTCCAACTGGGTAGGGGTACAATCTGTGAGAGTCTGGGTTATGTGTGGTGGATCTGGTCCTTGGGCAAGAACAACCGTGGTTCTATCTGCATCAACTGGTAGCACTATCTTTTCTGTAGACCGTGTTGTTACTCCCTTAGATACTGCCATCACGCTCTCCAATTCAAATGGCTGATAAACAAGAAAAGTAATCGAAATTATAGATATTGTATGATAGACAGGTGCAATGGATAGTGGGGAATAAAAGAGGGCATGAAATAATTCATATTTATGTTGTCTAACCAAACAGGATAGCATGACACAATTTCACATATATGATGGATAACTAAACGGGATAGCATGACACAATTTCACATTATGATGGCTAACTAAAAAAGATGGAAAGACATAGTTCAAAATATGAGACTATGTAAACAGGATGACATGACATAACTATATAATGTGTTTATTAAATAGGTTGGCATGCCATAATTCACATACATTGACGGATAGAATGCCATAATTCAAAATATGATGACTGTAAACACTAAACAGGATGAGATGATATAACTATATGATGTATTAATTAAATGGGTTGCCATGCCATAATTCAGATAGATGATGTGTATGTACTATGTAAACATGATGGCATGATATAATTCAAATATATGATTTATATAGTAAGCAAGTAAGCAGATGGCAATCCATATATGATGTAAAAACTAAGCAATGCAAGACAACATGCATGACATGGGTAATATAACCCTGTCAAGTTTGAGCATAGACCTGAGGGGGGAAATAGGACTGGTCATCAGTCTCTGAATCCTCCTCTGAGGAGCTCTCTATAACCAGCAAGATGTCTGCTTCAGCAGATAGCATTGTCTGCTCTGAATACCTTGTTTTCACTCCAGATACTTCCATCACCGCTTCAAATGGCTGATGCACAGGAAGAGTAGTTAAATATACAAACTTGTCGACAAATGGAACATGTAATACAAAAAAATGATAGCATGATATAATTCACATACATGATGATTGGCTAAACAGCATGGCATTGCATAATTCACATATATAATGCCTTTGCAACAAGATATCATTGTATAATTCACATATATAATGTCTTGCAACAAGATGGCAATGCATAATTCACATATATGGTAATTAGACACTGAACAGGTGGCTTTCACACAAAGCATGTCTAAACTAATCAAATGACATAGCAATGCGAGACACCATACGCACGATATGAGCAACATAAACCTGCCAAGTTAGAGCATACACCTTGGGGGGGAATAGGACTGGTCATCTGTCTCTGAATCCTCCTCTGAGGAGCTATCCGTAACCAGCGAGATATGCGCTTCATCAAATAGCATAGTCTGCTCTGAAGACCTTGTTTTCACTCCAGAATTTGCCATCACCGTGTCCAATGGCTGATGCACACGAAGAGCAGTTGAATGTACTAACATTGTTGACAAATGTAATATGTAATACAAAAAAAAGGATGGCCTGGTATAATTTACATATAAGATGACTGGCTAAGCAGGATGGCATTGCAAAATTCACATATATGATGCCTGGCTAAACAAGATGGCGTTGCATAATTCACATAAACGATGAATAAACTAAATAGATGGCATTCGCACAAAGGATGTCTAAACTAAGAAGATGACATATTTGATGTATAAAGTAAGCAATGCAAGACACCATATGCATGATATAACCAACATCAGCATGCCAAGTTAGAGCGAAGTCCCCAGGGGGTAAATAGGAGTTGTCTTCTCCTTATGAATCCCCCCCAGAACAGATATCTTCCTCTCGATTACAATCCGAAATGCGTGGAGGGGGGCTACCTTTGCGCCTACCATGGAGCGACGTCTGCATGAAATTTTATTGCCACGCAAGGCTCGTCTCTTTTGCTCTACATGTTTAGTTCCATTGTTTACAATAACTGTCATGTATAGAAATAAAACATAGTGAGATTATGTAAGGAGTGCATGCAGAAATCCAGAGTGATGGTAGCAACCTGTGGATAGACCCAAAACCAATAATAGCAGGCAGATAATGGCTTCAGTTAAAAAATACCGATAATGGCTTCTTTACTGTTTGTTTCCCACCCAACATGAAACTCATAGTAGACACCGGAGATTAACTAGATAGTAGATAGATACTATTGATAGCGGCCCCGATATGTACCGCACAACCATTTAAAAACTCAAGTTTGACCATTAGTTTGGAGCTGACTCAGAGTCTAACCGGTGAACAGGATGATAAAGTAGCATGTAATATTAAGCGATGCATAACATAAGCAGACACGAAAGAGTGCGACCTCTCTTGCGGACCCGTGTAGTCCTCGAGGTCATCTGCTTGGTTGATGATGGTAATGCAGTTTTCATGGCTACCAGCGGCGGGGAAGAAGATCTGAGGCGGCGAAAGACAGTCCAGAGGCCGGATCCCTGCTGTGATGGACCCTTGTATCATTGGAGCAGCTGAGCTGGGATGGACGACGGCGCAGTAGGAGCGGGACAAACCACGCAAGGTTTTCTTTGACAACTATCTGTAAGAGAAGTAATTTTGTAAGTGCTCGTTTGAATTGGAGGATTCCAACAATGCAGGGATAGGAAATAGACAGGAATAGGATAGGAATGCAAGTGCAAAACAGAGAATTTAAAAACACAGGATTTCTGCCAATCTGGGTGTTTGATTCACAAAATTGGAAGATCACAGGATGCAAAGAAGCATGGTGAGATTAAGTCAAACCACAAGAAAATGTACGGTTATAATGCTATTATGCTACTATCTCTTAGTCTTCTACTTCATGAATAGGAATTTGAAAAGGAGGACACGTGAAAATTAAAATTCCTACGTTTTTTTCTTTCAAGGAGACACTAAAGGAACAAATCCGTGTGCTTAGTGGACAATATATATAACATGTAGAGTAAAAAAGAGATGCAACAAGTGTACAACCTCTTTGGCGAAGCCATGTTGATCTCAGCGTGATTGGGTTGGCCGGTGAGGATGCTCCGGCTGACTTTGCTGTCGGAGGAGGGGAAGAAGATCTTAGGCGTCTGGAGATGGAGCCCGAGGTACTGCTCCGCTGTGATGGAGGGTTTCATTGTTGGAGCAGCTTCGATGAGTTGTACGACGCCAAGGCTGAAGCAGGAAAAGAGAGACAACGAACAACGTTAACCTGAGTGGAATTCTAATAGCATCTCCAATACATGACGTAAAATACATAACCACAAAGTGCTAGATGTAAAATACATTTGCCGCTCATCTCTGAACTTAACTGTCGAGATTGAACTTAACTGTCGAAACTGAATGCACTAGCAAGGTGAGGCTACACATCGGTCGACTAACTTTTTCATCTCTGGTCAGTCGATTTTGCAGCCGTTGGATACAAATCAAGGGCCTGCGGTTCATCTTCAACCTCCACACCGCCGGTCCGCCGCCGCCGGTCCGCCGCCGCCCCGGCCATCCCTCTAGGCCCCCCTCGTGCCGAGATTTTTCTCCAGTGATCCCCACGCCACCACCCCGCCAACGCCCCGCCACCGCCAGCGACCACCGCCCCCATCCTAAACCCTAAGATAGATAGTGGGGTACCTCTACGGCGAGCCCCCTTCCCCGCTGCGGCTGGTTCTTCCTTCACCCTGGCAAGCCCCCCCCCTAAAAATCGACTGACCCAAAAGTCGATTCAGTCGACTGAAGTGTAGCTAAATCGGAGCAGCATCGCAAGCAAGAGCAAGAGCGAGAGCAGCAGCGCGAGCAAGAGAAGACCAAGCAGGGGACCGAGAGCAAGAGCAGAGCAGCAGCGCGAGCGAGAGCTAAAGCAGCAGTAGCTCCTACTGATGTGGACATCGCCGCCGAGGGAGCGACGCCCTGGGGGAAGTGGCCGGCGACGCCGCCGTGGATGGAGCTGCGCCGTGTCGGCTCGGGACCGAGCGCCGGCAGCACCGTGAGATCGAATCAAGAAGAAAATGCGGTGATTAGTGTACAACCTCTTTGGTGGCGTCGATTAGGCCGCAGCTTCATCCGAGGAAACGGTGATGATGATGCTCTTCCAGTGGTGCAGGTGAAGACGGCGGTGTGGGAATGGAGGTGGCACGAAAGACGAGGGGAACGTCGGGGCAGCTCCTTGGAGGTGGAGGACGGGGTGGTTGAAGCGGTGGGATGATGAGATCGACGACGGATCCTCATCCGGTACGGTGGATGAGGGACGTCGAGGTGTTGCTGTGGACGACGTCGTCTGGGAAGAGGCTCCGGCTGGTTGGCGGACGGAGCAGGGTGTGTGGTTTCGTCGCGGGTTTTTGCGGCCTCGGTGTATGAATGGGTGGGCGGATGGGATGGCCGTGGGGAACCATGGCTTAGAGACGCGCTTGTCCGAAATGTGGGTAAGTTACGAAAGTACCCCCACCGATTTGAGGCGGTTCTTTCGGTTCAAGGGTACCACGGGCAATTCGCGTGTCGGGATTTCACAGGAGGTGGGAGTTTTCGCGCGCGTTGTAATTTCAGAATAGCAAGGCACGGGTTGAGATGGAGGGAGTTGTCGGAGCACAACGAGACAAAGATATATCTTAAATATTTCGGGCTAACAAAGCTCGGGTTGAAATTTCCGCACAAGCCTAACGTGTACTGTACCAAATCAATGCGCACTACAAATGTCATTCAAAAGTTTGAATTCATGTTATGTTCAATTAAAATATTTCGCTACGTGTATAATGCATGCAACCTACTACTCAAATGAACGTTTTAGTGCATACCAAACATATATACTACCGCTTCAATATGAACTAAATTTGAATTCATTTCTCTATTTGAATAAGATCTACAGTAATGATTGTTGTGAAGTCAAAGCATTTGAATTCGTTTCTCTGTTTTAATAAGATCTACAATCATCATTATTGTCAAGTTAAACCATCGTTTGTGTATTATCTTCACAGCACACCACATGATTAGTCTCGAGTTACATATGAACTATGTGTACTATATGAACTCGAACTAGATTTTTTGAATCCACTTTATTTTGATTTCAAATCACATTACATTTCTAGCTCTAGCTAGATTTTCATAATCTAAACCATGTCTCATATGTATAATGTGTTTATCACATTATGTATGGTGCCCCGCCCCCTATGCCTACAAGTATTTAGATGTGAATTGCAAACACCACACATTACCACAAATTCAAATAAAATGTGAGAATGTTCGATATATAGTATTGTTTAGATTGTTCGATATTTAGTTGTAAGCTGCAAACGCCACACATTATCATAAATTCAAATAAAATGTGAGATTGTTTGATGTATAGTATGGTTTAGATTGTTCGGCATTTAGCTGTGAGTTGCAAACGCCATGCATTATCACATTATGGTATAACTTGTGCACATCACGTGTATCACCGCTATATTCATGCATGCAATGTTTAAAACACTATGATCTATTCAAATATATGAATCCGCTTTCATATCAAGTTATGATCTTTGTTAGTCTCTTACACCCACACAATCCTCTAACCTTTGTAGCTACCACTAACTTTCTCTCGTGCATGCACACGCCCTCCTCGCCCTCCCCTTCCCTCGGCATTCTATCCACCGGGCACATTCAATTTTTTCTTTAGGTCGTTCTCCCAGAGTCTCCACAACTCCTTTCCGACACACACCGATCGATAAACCTCTCCGGCGATGCCTGCCTACAACATACACACACACCTTCAATCTCCTCCTTTATGTGTCCTTGCCTCGTGTCTCTCATACGGTCAGACACACGTGTAAACTCTCACCCCTGTTTTCATCGATCTAACAACCGCACACTCCTCCCCCTATCTAGCTAGTAGTTGGGCCTCTCGCACCACCTCCTAGCTCCATTCTCTCAGTCTATCTGTCTCGCTAGGCCTTATTTGCCTCTAACAAATGGACGTACACCGACCGATCTCTCGCTATACATATAGCTAGCTAGGTCCTTATAACTCGTTTTTACCCACACGTCGATCGATCTACCTCATTAGTTGTGTCTCTCCCTTCCACCGACAAACAACAATTGATCTACGGATCTAGTTAGGTTTGCTTACCAAACACATGGTTCCCCTTCATCATCCATGGATGTGTCCCGACAGATCTATCATGCACAGGCACACACAGAAACACATCCCCACTCTTGTTGATAACATTGCAGTTCCACCCTCAGTTTGTCTAGTAGGCCTCTCCCACCATCTTAGAGAAGCAACTCAATCACCCATCCAGCACTCTACCCCTCTCCCTCCCTCTCCCTCCCTCTCTCTCTCCTCTCTCTATCTGTCCCATCATATTTCCCGTCCTTCAGTTATGTATGGATGTCGACCGATCTCCCTCAAGACATAGCTGGGTCTCTCCTTCTCAACACATATACGAGTCGTTCTACCTCTATAGTTAGGCCTCTGCCTACCCCTCCCCCCACCCCCACACACACACCGATACATCGAGCACTCTAGTCATGTCTCCCTGCCACACACAAACTTGACATGTGCCCTCTAACGTTCCGGTAGGCCAGTCGCCCTATATCTTTGACTTGCACACACACACAATTTTGATGGCTCTCTTCATTGATCTCGCACCCACCCACTTGATCCTCTCTTCGACTCTATCGATAGCTATGACCCCTCCCTCTCTTCTCGTGGATTGCCCGACCCTCTATGTATGATATGGATAGGCCTCCATTTCACACACATTGCATGCAAAATATTGTTTGAGATGTCATCGACACATATTCCCACAAATAATTCATGAAATCAACCCCCCACCCCCACCCCAAAACAAAAAAACTCATGAACACGGTTTGTATCTCTCACACACACCCACGTAGGTGGGGGACATGCAGGAAGAGAAGAGGTGCATGCACGGCGCACGTACTCCCGAGTCTTTCCCAACCACACCCGCGCGGGTACATGGTGGAGCTCATTTCTGTACGAAAAAGGCAGCCCACATGGTAATTTGGCACGTGTACTGGTTGTCCACTTGGTGGAGGGAGGATCGTCTACCACGGGTGAACAAACAAATTGCGACTTGACGTGTTATGTTAAAAAAAGAGGCAAACCATGTGGGGCCTACCTTAGAGGCAAGGCTCAATACACTGGAGTACTTTTGATGTGTCCCGTCAACTTGCAGAATGAGGAGAAGCTTGCTTAGTACGCCGTCTCCCCCGCCCACGGGCGCGGTGGCTTGCAGGATGAGGTGAAGCATGCTCCGCCTTACGCCCGCTCCCTCGCCCATGCGCGCGGTGGCTTGCAGGACAAGGAGAAAAATTTACTACTCCCTCCGTTTACTCCTCGTCCCTACTACCTTGGTTATAGAGATTATATCATATTGTTTGGAATATATATGTCCTTTAGTAGATTTCAATATGAACTATTAGTACATACTCCAAACACTGATGTATATAGACATATTTTAGAGTGTAGATTCACTCATTTAGTTCCGTATGTAGCACTCTCCCTTGCCCCTCGACCCTCGCCCATGTGGTGGACGTGCAGCAATTCATTCGGTCTCATATAGCCAGAACGATATATACTGCACTACCATTATTGCTCGACTTCCCAAAGAGGCGAAGAGCCAATCGCAAGGTTAATATTTTGGAGATGCCAAGCGCAAGGTTATAGGAGAACGAGTAGTAGGTGCCGCGTCATTTATAAATAAAGTTTTTTTTATTCAGTGGCACGTACGCAATATGATAGGTTCATATGGAGAGAAAAGGAAACCGCTCCACTATATACATAGTCAGGACGGGCCAGCCTACACGGTTGCTTGTTGGGGTTGCTCTCTTCACACTCTCTCGCACAAAACAACTGTGGCCACATCTCTAACATCCCGGCGGATCACGTCCGCTTGGGGAAGGGGTGGATGCTTAGTGTAGATGCGGTGGCCGTCGCCGACGGCGAAAACCCACTATCGGCATGTCCCGATCAGGGGTGCCCGCCGTTCTCTCTCACAAAGCCGGTGAGGTTGCCTTCGTCCCTTTCTCACTGCCGCAACGTGGGCAGTTGCCGCCTCCCGCCGCCCTCCTCAAGGTTGAGCTACGTCCCTCAGGTACAACTCCCTTTACAGCCGGTTTGCACCACTACTCTAGCTGCCCACATCACTCCCTGTGGATATTTCTCTACTTCTTTGCCCCTCACATACCTCTACTGGCTTCTACATACTGTATTTGTGATGAGTTTATGTCTCATCAACTAGTCCTAGTAATCTTATTCTATTCACGCTTCTTCAATTTCTTTGCCATAGGGATGCTCATCTCGATTTTGGTGAAACCGCACAAAATGATCCGATGGTCAAAAGGTTGCAAACTTCATTTATTAGGAAGCTCGAACGTTGCCAGCAAATTGAAGCCTGGTCAGGGTTCATAGTTCAAGGGCTAGGGACTGCATGGATCATTTTTTTTAGCTACCTCTGTTCCAGAATAAGTGTCAATTTTAGTAGTAGTACAACTTTGTACTAAAGTTTGCACAAAGTTGAGACACTTATTTTGGAATGGAGGGAGTACATATTTGCTATGATCTGTCAATCATTGAGATGCAATAGCATGCATGTTAGTCCCCTTTGTATTTGATGAAATGTTGCAATGGGCAACCTTGGACGCAAGATACATGTAACAGAAGCTGGAAGCTTCATAGCATTGTACAAATTTATCTCGCTGATAAATTACAGTACGTACTATACTAGTACTTCCTCCGTTCCTAAATATAAGTCTTTGTAGAGATTTCACCATGAACCACATGCGGATGTATATAGATGCATTTTAAGTGTAGATTCATTCATTTTGTTCTGTATGTAGTTCACCTAGTGGAATCTCTACAAAGACTTATCTATTAGTAATAGCTAGCCCCCACTACTAGGAATTCTCTATCCTCTTCTTGAGCCACATCATCAAAATTGATGTAGCCGTTAGATGAAGTAAATCAGTCCATAATAGCCATCTGATCTAGACATTGAGAAGCTCCGCACTAAGCCACATGCAAGCATGCAGAAATACCGTGGCACATGCATGTGAGTGGGTTTTAAATCACATCAACATGTCTGCATGCAAGCATGCACCGGTAGCATGCATGTAAGTGAGCTTTTAAGTCCCATTAACATGTCAAAAAGAAAAATATAATCCCATTATGCAGTAGGAGTTGGCTGATCTTTTTCCTTGCGTGGGATGATCTAAATGATGATGGGAGTTTATTTAGTTTGGCTACCACATTTGTCATGCGGTTATAGAGTTTTTTTTAGTTCTACGAAATCGATAATTTTGCGCAGAGAGATATACCGCTGTTCCGCGGCAACGCGTGGGGACTCATCTAGTAATATTTAGGAACCGAGGGAGTACTATGTAAAGAGTTAGGTGTCGCACGGTGATAGTGTGAGGTGGGCCATGTAATCACTGAGCCTGCGTGTTTTCACTGCTCTTCCACTCCTCCGCTGTAAGAATGGAGAAAATTGTAATCTAGTAGTAGTAGTACCTCCTTTCGCCGAAAGCGTGGGACATCCAGCAGTCCTACCACCTCAGTAATAAAGACCAATGAGCCGTCAAATCACATAGACCCATCAGTAAGTTGGACGGACGAAGCAACCGTCACTCTTGCGCCAGTGAGAGGTCGTGTCCGCTCTGCCCAGGCATGAATGCGGCACCGATTCTTTGGAGCGGCGCTGGCCGTTTCGGGCAGGAAGCGCGCGTGGGCGATGGAGGGGCTTTGGGTGGGCCAGCCTGGTCAGGAGCGGGCGTGGCAACTGTCCGCATGTCCCTACCGGACACGCCCGAAAATGAGAGAATGCACCAACTCTCGCGGCTAAAATCGTACACTACACACCATCTCTCTGTAGGAGTAGGTCGATCTATCGCACTCTCTAACACACACATGATGTTAAACACACACACACACACACACACACACACACACCTTGGTCCCGTTGCACCTTCTAACGTGACTTATTACACCTAGACGGAGGGAGTAGTAAGTATACGAGATACGGTGGTACACTGACTTAAGTCGAATACAAGTGCCCAAAATTTGTGTGCATCTTATAATAAGGATTCACTTAAAATAGTACGTGAGCGAACAGAGGGATCAATTGGACAGTGTTCCCGAGCAGTAGCGAGATGTGTGAGGTAAGATACACCGCTGGCGCTTTTAATTTTTCTTATTAATTTGTTTGTTTCACCCTCTGACTGGTGGGACCCAGCGTACTACGTGGAGAGAGGTAAGGTGACTAAGGTTGCATTATTTCTGCACCACTGTGGATAGTCTTACCACCAAAGCCACATGACACGATTATGATTGAAATTCCAATGACTCCCACACACAAAAAAACATGGCATGCTTGTCACACGAATGCAGGAATGTATAAAAGGTTATTTTCCTCTCGTTTAACATAATGGGAGGGCTGTGTAGCTGGTTAGCCTGTTCGCTCATCAAACTTGAGGTCTCGGGTTCCATAACTACACTTGAGCATAATTTTTGCCAGGAGGATTCTTTGACTGGTCAAAATGTTTTCTAGGGTTTGCACGCTTTACACTCTCTCTCCAGTATATATATACACGCTGGAGCCTCAGCGCTTGTAGTTGCTCTCTTCACACTCTCTCGCCCTCTCCCGCTGGAGCCTCACCGCTTGTAGTTGCTCTCTTCACACTCTCTCGCCCTCTCCATATCTAAACAAGACTTCGTTGGCCTCTCTCTCTCTCTCCCCTCACTGCTGCTCAAAGAGCCGGCAGGATCCGTCCGCCGGGAAGGGAGGAGGCTTAACGTTGTCGCCGTCAGCGAGAGAGGGAATCCACTACCAGCGCAGCTGTTCACTTTCCACCCAGCGGCGGCGCGGGACGGCCTCCGACCCCTTCTTCTTCACCATCGTCCTGTCGCCCACCGAACCACGCCCCAAGAACCTTAAGGTATAATTTACTTACTCCACATGCATTGCTCTAGCTGCATGTATACCATGAATCTAGGACGTGGTTCAAAGAGGAAAGGAGTGGGGAAAGTAGTGGGAAAAGTTGTATATAGCATGAATCTAGGACGTGGTTCAAAGAGGAAATGAAGGGGGAAAGTTGTATAGCATGAATCTAGGACATGGTTCAAAGAGGAAAGGAATGTGGGAAAGTAGTAGGGAAAGTTGTATCGCATAAATCTAGGACGTGGTTCAAAGAGGAAAGGAAGGGGCGAAAGTACTAGTTCAAAAAGGAAAGGAAGGGACAAGGCTATAGAGTTTGAGCAGGACTAGATTTGATGCACTCACATAAGGAAAGGTGACTAAAGATAACAAAACTGGGACCAACACAAATATGCTCCTTGGTTGTTTGTTCTTTGTTGCAACAAACTCTGCATGACCACAGTACATCGGTACATGCAAATGGTGCTGGTGCGTCCACTGTCCCATGTAACTCATTAGCTGTTGTTAATCTAAGGCCCTGTTTGGTTAAAAACTCCCTAGTCCCTACCTGCTTGGTTCCAGGGACTAAACATGGACTAGAGGTTATTAAATGACATGCTAAAAGACCATGTTACCCCTAGTAATGAACTAATAGAAACAAGGTGCAATGCGTGGCAGGGGCAACTGTAGGAAAAAGTCCCAAAAAGACTCCCTCGGGGTCTTCTTTCTTTAGTCCCAAATACCCACTTTTAGTACCTAAAATTCCCTCCTGTTTGGTTTAGATGGGACTGACACGGAGTTTTTTTAGTCCCTACACCAAAATGTCCCTGTAAACAAACACCCTCTAATAATGCTGCTGGAAAATTGATGCAATGCCAAAGTTAAAAGCAAATTAGATGTTTAACAAATTTTATTGTTAATGTAATCTCTATGTTAATATTAATCAATACCACCATTTGAGAAATGCTACTGTCTTGCTTTATTTCCCATTTAGATAAGGTAGATGCTTCTTTTTGTTGGCTTCTGTGTCGTGTCGTCCACCGTTATTGACCACTAATTGTTTCCTTTGCACCTCTGTGTAAACAAGGTTATCTACTTCACCTCGTTGCCATTGTGACCTTTTGTTGCACTGCACAAAACACTTTTGTTTTAAGAGTGTTTTGTGCAGTTCAACCAAAATGTCACACCGACAATGTTGCTTGATTGCTTGATCTTAGTGGAACTGCACAAGAGGAGATCTTACTTCCTATCCGTTAAGGCGAATTTGGTTCAGATCTTCTTCTTGTGAGTTGTTTGAATTCCGCATCATGAGAGGTCAGTACTAGCCTTCTTTCACATGATTCTGCAGTGTGCTTTCATATGTTGTGCTACTTGTACGATAATGTTGCTTGATTTTAGTGAACTGCACAAATGGAGACAAGACTTCCAATCCGTATGTGCACCGTAATATCTCATTGAGGTAAGATAAGGATATTTCACAACTGCTGGCCTGTATTTTGCCACTTTCATCAGAAAATTAAGTTTAGTACTATACTTGTGCTCCCTAATTGACATGCCAAATCTTACATTGAAGGCGAAGCTTGTCTGTTATTGAACCAAGTGATGAAGGGGAAGAACAAGCGGAAGAAAAACAAAAATCAACTCCCGATGCTGTAATGAAGCACTGGAACTGTGACGACACAAGTAATGATATAGTTTTGCATCTTAATTTATTGCTATGGCTGGAACGAGCAATTGTTTTGCCACTGATTTGATGCCATACGTAATTATCTCTACTTGTGCAAACAGGGATCTTCTTTGAAGATACCATATATTTTAGTGGAACTGCACAAGAAGATGTTGGAAACATTAAACTAATCAAGGAGTATATAGTAAGCATGGCCACCCCCGTAGATAGCAACAGATGCTTCCGGAGAAGTGCTTCATCTGTATGCTCTACACAATCAGCCTCCTGACAAAGGTTGGTACTCGCCCACTGAATTCATCCATATGATTGAGCTTTGTCATCTCTATTGGTGTTGTGCTACGGTTTAGATACTGTCATGAAAAAGTGGTATTGTCCTTGAGAAGTGCTTCATCTGTGCTGTTTTAAATATTTTCTTTCCTTTTTTTCGAGCAAACAGGGATGCTAGTATTTAGTAGTCCTCTTGTCTTTGCACAACAGGATCATCTTCCTCTGAAGAAGAATATGGAGTATGTGAAGTGACTACTTCCGATTATGCCAGGATGAAGAAGCCCTGTCTATCTTCTCATCAGAAGAAGCAGTTGAAGGATGGTTACATTACTCCCCACAATACCAAACTAACTTCAGCTCAGAAGGACTGACAAATCTCCATTTTTTTGCTGTGATGCGCGAGTACAATGTTGTTCTAGGATTCTTTCTGGTGAGTTCCATTTTTCTAAAAGTGTGCTCTACATGGACCATGTATGTGCCTGTTGAAACTGTCAAATCATAGTACAGTTTGCTTTATACTAATCACTTTTTTGTATTTGTACAAACAGGGGTGCTCAGCTTGATTTCAATGGGAACTGCACAAAATGTTCATTAATACATCGAATCATTCATTTCCACCACAAGAAATGAGGTGCCGATAAGTTCAAGGTGTTGCAACATATAAGGGCGAAATCATACAAGCTACGCGCGAATTTGGTTGATTTTGGTGGAACTGCACAAAAAGAACAGCTGGTTTATTTAGCACGAGGTGCCATGTCAATATCCGAACTGATGGCAAACTCTGCCCATTCCAAAATCGTAGGCATTTGATATTTTGGAATGGGACAACCTTGTCAAATTTTGCTCGTTGATTTTAGCAATACATGTGTTTAATATTTTCGAATGGGACGCCCTTTGTTGTCAGCAGCGTCGATCAATTTTTTCTTTATTCTTTAGTTGTGAAGTAAATATTGCCTCTAACATGTGTGTCGCTGAGATGCATAATCATCGATTGTTTTGAATGTTCTCTATGAATTGCCAGGCCTGTGTGTTTGATTGCAATGTACAGAAATGCTAAAAAGCTCCTCAAACTCTTTGTACTCCTTCTGTTCCTTTTTACTTCGCATATTGTGAAAGTGCATACTTTTTTGTATAAGATTGGTCAAAGTAGATATACTTTGACTGCAGACAAAACTTGTATGCAGACTAGAAAGGACCGGAGGGAGTACATGTGAAACTGCTGCAAATGAGGTGATCACCCTGGGAATAATGCTAGTACGTATTGTTTTGCATGTTCATCCAATGCTAGTGATACAGGAATTCAAACTAAACGAAATAAATTCATTAATACATGGTCGGATTTCATATAAACATGCCAGATTTCATTACATTTCATACATTCTTCAACTAAAAATGGGTGCGCTGGAGGTATAATTAATTAACCGAAGCTACCCACCTGTGTCCCGCTAAGCCGAAGAGAAGCTTCAGTGACTTAACTGCAGGTGTGATGACCCACAAGTATAGGGGATCTATCGTAGTCCTTTCGATAAGTAAGAGTGGCGAACCCAACGAGGAGCAGAAGGAAATGATAAGCGGTTTTCAGTAAGGTTTTCTCTGCAAGCACTGAAATAGTAGGTGATAGATAGTTTTGTGATAAGATAAATAGTAACGAGCAAAAGTAAATAAATTAAATAAAGTGCATCAAGGTGGCACAATCCTTTATGTAACAAAGGATAAGCCTGGACAAATTCTAATAATTAAGAAGGAGCTCCCGAGGACACATTGGGAATTATCGTCAACCTAGTTTTCATCACGTTCATAAGATTTGCGTTCGATACTTTGATAGTTTGATATGTGGGTGGACCGGTACTTGGGTACTGCACTAACATGGACAAGCATCCCACTTATGATTAACCCCTATTTCAAGCATCCACAACTACAAAAAGGAGTATTAAGGTAAACCTAACCACAACATTAAACATATGGGTCCATATCAACCCCTAACGAAGCAACACATAAACTAGGGTTTAAGCTTCTGTCACTCTAGCAACCCATCATCTACTTATTACTTCCCTATGCCTTCCTCTAGGCCCAAATAATGGTGAAGTGTCATGTAGTCGACGTTCACATAACACCACTAGAGAGAGACAACATACGTCTCATCAAAATATTGAACCAATACCAAATTCACATGACTACTAATAGCAAGACTTCACCCGTGTCCTCGGGAACAAACGTAACTACTCACAAAGCATATTCATGTTCATAATCAGAGGGGTAATAATATGCAATAAGGATCTGAACATATGATCTTCCACCAAGTAAACCAAATAGCATCAACTACAAGGAGTAATCAACACTACTAGCAACCCACAGGTACCAATTTGTGGTTTTGATACAAGATTGGATACAAGAGATGAACTAGGGTTTTGAGAGGAGATGGTGCTGGTGAAGATGTTGATGGAGATTGACCCCCTCCCGATGAGAGGGTCGTTGGTGATGACGTTGGTGATGATTTCCCCCTCCCGGAGAGAAGTGTCCCCGGCAGAACAGCTCCGCCAGAGCCCTAGATTGATTCTGCCAAGGTTCCGCCTCGTGGCGGCGGAGTTTTGTCCCATAAGCTTGCCCACGATTTTTTCCAGGGGAAAACCCTTCATATAGCAGAAGATGGCAGCCGGAAGCCCACCAGGGGGCCCAGGAGATAGGGGGCGCGCCCCCCTATCTCCTGGACAGGGTGTGGGCCCCCTGGCCTATTTCTTTTGCCCAAAAATTCTTATTAAATCTGAAAAGTTGTTTTGTGGAGTCTCAGGTCTTTTGGAGTTGTGCAGAATAGGTTTCCAACGTTTGCTCCTTTTCCAGCCAGAATTCCAGCTGCCGGAATTCCCCCTCTTCATGGTAAACCTTGTAAAATAAGAGAGAATAGCCATAAGTATTGAGATATAATGTGTAATAACAGCCCATAATGCAATAAATATTGATATAAAAGCATGATGCAAAATGGACGTATCAAGGTGCAGTTGCGTAACTGACATGTGGCATGTTGGGCCCACGTGTCAGTCAGCCAACTGCATCAGTAGTTAAGTAGAAGCAGCGTTCTTCTCTAGCGCAGCTCTCCGACTCCACGTCGCCGCCAAGAAGCGAACCGGCCGTCAATGGTCAAGCCGCCAAGCTTGGCTTCGACCGGAGGGTAGCAGCGGTGGCCTTACTTGGACCCGAGCGGTGGCGACCTATCGTGTTCTACTCTTCCTTGTTTTCTGTGTGGCGCGGCCTCGTTGGTAGCGGGACGGGGCCTCGGCGGAGCCGGCGATGTCCTCTGTCTCGTTGCCGGCAGGTGGCGCCTCAGCGGAGCAGTGGAAATCCTCCCCCACGTTGCCGGCAGGGTGGGGCCAAGGTTGAGCCAGCGGTGTCCTCTGCCTCGTTGTTGGCGGGACGGGGCCTCGGTAGAGCCGGCGGTGTCCTCTGCCTCGTTGTTGGTGCCACGAGGCCTTGGCGGAGCAGGTCCTCATCGACGCCAGCAGAGCGGGGACTCGTCGGAGCCGGCATTGTCCTGTGCCTCGTCCTCGGTCTCGCCAAACAGCGCCTCGCCCGCTTCATCACCCTCTTTGCTAGCCTCTTTGTAGGCGGCCGCAGCCTCCGCCACCCGCATGCGGTACCGCCAGCGCTCGAGGCGGCCCTTGCGGGCGGAGCGGTATGAGTCGAGCAGTGCCTCCCGCTCCGCCCGCTCCGCGGCGATCTGCTCCTCCGCCTGCAAGTGCTCCTGGAGGAGATGGTGGTTGTAGGCGGCGTCGGCCTGCGCCTTCCAGAACTGCTCCTCACGCATCTGCCGCACCCCGTCCATGTATTGGGCACGGGCCTCGCCGATGGTCATGGTGCAATGCACCAATGAGGATGGCGCGGAGGAGGGGGTTGGCGCCGGATCGTCGACTACCATGTTCTCCATTGGGACGTCGTCGTCCTCCGGCTGCCTGCCGGCCAGCCGGTCGGCAGCAATGGCTGCCATCTCCTTGTGGTCCATCGTCCGCCCGTCCCTAAGAGCGTTGGAGCGCGAGGAAGACATGGTGGGCAGTAGTGGTGTGGACAGGAGAAAGGGAACGGATGCGGATGACTGCGGCTATGGCCGGCGCAGCAGTTTATATAGCAATGGTGGGCGGACGGAGGGACGAATGTGTGGCGCCGGAGTAGCCACCTCAGCAACCGCGTATCATTAATGCGTCCGTCCATCTGCCACCCATCTGCCGCCCAAATTAATGGATGCATTAGGCTTAACAAGAAAATGGGCTTTAAGAAATAATAAATGGGATGTAATTATAAAAAATAGGCAGTAACTATAAAAAAATGCACCAAACACGTGATTACTTTATAAATTATTATTTTTGGATATTGAACATTTTAATTTCATTAATTGTTGCGAGCGCAATGTTTCATTGGATTTTTATGTAATATAAATTTATATTGAAATTTATTTAATCTGACTAGAAATTTCAGGATAAAAATATTTCGGATCCCATCAAAATGTGGGAAATTTTATTGAATTCTGTTTTGAACGGTTGGTTGAAATGGGATGTACTTTTAACAAATTGTAAATGGGTTGTAGTAAATTCCATTAGAATTCAAAAATGGGCTACACATTCTTACAAATCTCAAATGGGCTATAAGTTCTCTGCCACACACTTCTGGCCTTACTAAGTTGACGCGTCCCCTAGAAAAACAGAGTTGACGCGTATGCAAGGCTTTGTCAAATTGTAGTCAACACACGGTTCTAGCAGCAGTGGCTGTTAGATGTCCATCCAACGGATGTCGTGCTTCTTCTTCAATCTCGGATATTCTAGCTTCACCCGCCAAAAAAATGATTCCTCCCCCTGACATCTGGGGCGCACCGTTTCGGAAGCTGACCTGTGGGCCTTCTAAGTTAACGTACCAAGGGCTTTGTCAACTTAGTTAATATAAACGATTCTAGCTGCAGTGACCGTACGATGTCCATCCAACGGCCGCCGTGCTTCTTCAACATCTGGTCTTCTTGCTCCAGCCGCCCAAAGCAGCGCCGGTCATGCCGCTTGCTCCTGCCTCCCGTGGACGGCTGTGCTGCCGCGGAGGCCTCACCGCCCCCTACTACTCCCACCGTTGGCCAGGCCATCCCTCCACTCACCCACACCCCCTGTTATTCTGCGGCGATGGCAGCGCAGCCGAACCAGTGAACCCTCATACTCCTCTCTGTGTGTGCATCCACTGTCGCGTCTTCCCCGGCTCCGCGTCATCCCCTTCCTAGGCCTCGCCGTCGTCCATCGTCGTGGTGCTCTCCGCGCGGCGTGGTCAACATGGTCAAGAAACGACTTCCATCGGACGTGGACTGTACGTGGAGAGGTTGACAGCTGGGTCCACGGCAGCCGCAAGGAAGTGCCTCCTTATTACGCGCAAAATAACTATTCCTCTACCTGACAGCGGGGACCCATCGGGCGGGCCACCGTATTTCGCGAAAAAAATGATTCGCCCCCTGACTGCTGGGACCCACGAGCTACATCTTCGCATGCAAGGAAGTGCGTCTGGGAAAAAAATGATTTGCCCCCCTGACTGCTAGGACCCACCAGCTACATCTTCGCACGCAAGGAAGCGCGTCCGGAAAAAAATGATTCGCCCCCCGATTGCTGGGACCCACCAGCTACACCTTCGCATGCAAGGAAGTGCGTCCGGGCAAAAAAACGATTCGCCCCCCTGACTGTTGGGACCCAGCAGCTACACCTTCGCACGCAAGGAAGTGCGTCTGGGCAAAAAACAAAATGATTCACCCCCCTGACTGTTGGGACCCACCAGCTACATCTTCGCAGGCAAGGAAGTGCCTGACAGTCGGGACCCACCTGGTCAATGCGTATGTAGCGTTGTCATTCTGGTCGCGAACGTGTACGTACACACTGGTCATTGTAGAGGCGCGCATGTGTCATAGTAGAGGCGCGCACGTAGCACGTACAGGTACGTACAGCGGCGAGGGTGCGAGAAAGAAAATACGGCCACATACATACATACGGGCAGGGTCTCAAACGCCTACTCACGCATACGTACGGCTAGGGCTCGTGTACATGGCTGGGTCGGAACGGAGAAACAGCGTCGTCGTCGTGTTCATGGGGAGGCAATGGAATGCGTCGTGTTCATGGGGAGGTAACGAAATGTGTCGTGTTCATGGGGAGGCAACGGAATGCGTCATGTTCATCGGGAGGCAACGGAACGCGTGGGAGCCAACCGGCTGGGTCGGAACGGAATGCGTGGTCGTGTTCATCGGGAGGGCTTGGACGGAACAGGCGATGGAAACGAGGCATGGCGTACCGCACAACAGAGGAAACAGACCTCCTACATTCGGAACGGGGTCCTGTTGATTGGGAGGGGTCTGGCGTACCGCAAAACGGAGGAAACGGACCTCCTACGGTCAAAACGGGGGTCCTGTTGATCGGGAGGGGTGTGGCGTACCGCAAAATAGAGGAAACGGATCTCCTACGGTCAAAAGGGGGGTCCTGTTGATCGGGAGGAGTGTGGCGTACCGCAAAACGGACGAACGGACCTCCTACAGTCGAAACGGGGGTCCCGTTGATCGGGACGGGTGTGGCGTACCGCAAAACAGACGAACGGACCTCCTACGGTCGAAACGGGGGTCCTATTCATCCGGAGGGGTGTGGCGTACCGCAAAACGGGACTCCACGAGATACTATTCATCTCCACCGTCGACCTTCTCCAGCCTCCACGGGCTACCGTCAACCTCCTCCAGCCTCCACGGGCTACCGTCGACCTCCTCCAGCCTCCACGGGCTCCTATTCATCCAGCCTCCACCGGGCGCTACTCCACCGGCTACTATTCAACCACCCCTCCACCGTCTACTGTTCATCCAGCCCTCCACACCACGGGGTCCTGTTCAAGCACCCCTCCACGGGCACCCCTCCACCGTCTACTGTTCATCCAGCCCTCCACACCACGGGGTCCTGTTCATCCAGAG
>NC_041389.1:319408975-319441905 GCF_002162155.2 Triticum dicoccoides | reverse complement strand
TTCAGTTAGCAGCAGTAGCGAAGGAATCGCTCGATCGGGTTTAGTTAACAGCCATCGATTGATCGCTCGGGTTGAGTAATGCGTAGCCTGCAGTGCAATCACTCGGGTTCAGTTAGAGCCCAACGCCTCGCTCGGGTTCAGTTAGAGCCAACGCGTCGCACACACGCGCGTACGTGTACGAGAGAAACATGCATCGCTCGGCCCCCGACCTCCCACCGTAACCGGGAACTCCCCGAAATTTTCCTCGCCCTTGCTTCTACCACGGTTTTTTCCGTCATGGACGGCCCAAAGAATGTCATGCAGCTACGTCTCCGTCCCGCCCAAGACGAAAAGCCCATTTTCTGTCATGATTTTTTGTCATAGAAGTAGGAGCCCACCACATCTATGATGATACCGGGTTTTGTCACAATTATCGTCATAGAAGTGTCATATGTATGACAGGAAAAAAATTCGTTCGGCCCAAAATGTCACGGATGTGTCTTTTTTTTGTAGTGTAATACGTTCGTACTAGTAGTATAATTTGGGTCACTCGATTTGTGAAAGAAGTTCGACGGAGTGAAGGAAGAAGACGGCAAAAGAGGTGGAAGAAGCCCTTCTAGCCATCCATGTTGCATCAAACGGCTCACATGAGTCGACTGACCCAAATTGCTCCTTCAGATTGCAGGATCCACGTGGCATTCAAGGTCTCGAAGGTAGATTCCGCGTCCGCACCCGGTTTGCGGGCTCGACGCACGCGCGATCGGCTTCCGCCGTGACAGCCACCATGCGCGCCTCCTCCACGCGGGCGGAGAGGACAATGACACGCTAGTTTTTCCTCGCCCGTGTCCTAGAGCACGCACTCGTCCTCCTCTTCGTATTTTGTGTGCATAGACGCGGCTCCACCAGCTGCTCGCGTGCTTGGCAGCACGGCGGCATCGCGAGGAGGGACTGCAGACGACGAGAGAGGGTGAGCCTTCGGCTTCATGGCACAGGGATGTCGGCGACACGGCGGTGATGGGCGAGAAATTGTTCGCCGGAGTAGGCGGGCGCCGGCATGCGCAACGGCGGCGGCGGCATATTGATGAGTGCGCGTGTGGGAGCTTACTTTAGTTTTATATATAAGGTTGGTCAAACTTAAAAGAAAACCGTACTAGTACACGTAAACATTAGACTTAGGCAGCGCTTTTATTAGTTAGTACCACAGCCACGATACGGAATCATGTGCAAGCACGTGAACCGCGGTTGTGCGGTCGATCGAATGGTGCGTCACCGTGTCGCGCTCGAAGGACATCCACTGAACCTTTTTGTGTGTGTGAAAACAATCCTCGAATATTACTCAACTTTTTTTCCTGTGAAAGTTCTTGACGCTGCAATATTTCCATATATTTGAATTTAGCCCCAGTTCGTGTTTATTTGGATTTGGACGTTTTAGGTGTGCCCTAGTTTTTTTTAATACTGATTTTGTGTGTGTGACTAAGAGAGAACGCGTGTATGTGCCCGTATGTGTGTTGTGGCGGAAGGGCAATGTGGAGACGGTGTGTGTGTGATACAGACATAGAGAGGTGTGAATGTGCAAATGATCATGCATGAGTGAGACATAGACAGATGCCGATACGTTGTGTATACATGAGAGAACGGTCTTCTAGTTTACTTGTGTGTGTGTGTGTGTGTGTGTGTGTGAGAGAGAGAGAGAGAGGGAGAGAGAAAGACAGAGAGAGGAGCATCCGTAACACAACAACCAACTCTCTCGATTTGTCCGTTCCTCGCACGGTCGCATGCAACACATGCATCAACGCGCACATTTTGACACCCTCACCTGGCCCCTGCCCACCTCAAGGCCCGCACAATCTCTTCTTGAATACCCATTTCTCTCCTTAGGTTTGTTTTCTCTCAATATCTGACACACACACACACACACACACATAGAGAGACACACGCAGCACAACACACACACACACACACACTCCCCCGAGCACACACATCCCCATCCAAGGTTATACGGCGACCACTCTCGCTTGTGCTTCTTTGCACCCCAACATGCATAACACCTCAATCTTCAAAGAGGGCATCGAGCAGATCGAAGACGGCGACTACACCGCGCTAGAGAATGCGGGGTCGTTTGGAAGCAGGGTGATGTGACGACGGCTGACTGACTCCTCCCCCCACCCTCTCTCTCTCTCTCCCTCTCTCTCTCTTGCACAAAATTACCAATCCCTCTCTCCCCCGCATAAAATTGTCAATCCCTCAACCCACGAGATCCTTCCCCTCTCGTCCATGTTTTTCCAGCTCTCTCATCAAACATGTTGTCTCTTCTCCTTCCACGTATACAGAATCTGGATGCACACGCATCTCATGTATATTACATGTATCCATCTTTCTCACAGACCTAACTTCTTCCTCTCTCTTTCTCTCTCTATCTCTCTCTCTCTCTGTCTCGTTAGGTTTGTCTCCTACTCTCTCGTCCACATACATACAATCTTTCCCGCCCTATCTGCTCCATCTTCAAAAGTTCTCTCTGCACGTTTCATTCACACATTGGGATATGTCAAAATGTTGCTTCTATAATGGCTGATGTAGAGTTATGGTTGTTTTTGTTGCATCCTACAAAGTAATAACTATGAAATGCATGTAGATTCTCATTTGACTGGGATTATGTGAGTTTGAGCATGTTGTGAAGTACTATGGACCTTGTATACATCTTGGGATTCGACAATGATTGTAACTATTGAATTTTATTGACCATTATATTCGAAGTCAATAGCCTAATATATTTATTTCACAATTTCAACAAATGATTAGTTCACTACAAACTAAGAAAACAAATATGTACTCCCTCCGTTTTATTTAAGTCCGCGTATTAGCATTGGTCAAAGTCAAGTTTTGTAAACTCTCAGAAAGCTTATAACAAAAAATATTAACATATACAATAACAAATAAATACCATTAGATTCATTATTGAATGTACTTTCACATCATACATATTTGTTATGGTAAATGTTTATATTTTTCTATAAACTTGGTCAAACTTTAGGAAGTTTGACTTCGGTCAAACCTAATATGCAGAGTTTACTACTACTACTCGCTAGTTGCTTAGCTGAATCACTCAACACGCCACACGGGGAGTCTAGTCTCACAAAATTTTGAGGTCGGCAGGAAAATCTCCCGCGACCCTGATTCGAGCAGTGGGAAGTTACCATCATAGCCTTCGGAACTGGCATACAGATGACGCTTGGTAGGGGGCTGTTTTCGTAACTTCAGGTTCACCCTACCCAGCCAACCCCACCCCGACATCCAGAGTAGTACACCTGAATACTCCCCATTTTCTATCCCCACCGCAAAATAGACTCCTCCAGCGGCACCGCAGCCTTCGTGCTCCTCCCCTTTACATCGGCGCACTCGTCCACCACAGTGCATCTGCCTCATCGACGACCTGTACGCCGCACTGGAGCCGGTCCACCATCGTCGTCGTACCCGGAGCCTCTTCCCCGGCATCGTCTTCCACGGTCTCGGATCTGCTTCCCGGAAGCCGACGCCAGGCGCAGAAGTACCACCGCCCTGGACAATGAATTGACTCCCGTTGCCGACCATGACTCACAGAGGCCGCCACGACCATCGTTCTTCTCCTCGATTGGTAATGTGTGTATTGAATCACTTAGCAGTACATGTGCAGTTCCAATTTTGTTCTTACCTACCCTTCAAATTTCCTGGGTGCTATTGTTCCCATAAAAGTAATTGGTTATAGCCTCCATTGTCCAACAGAATATCAGCTTATAATTGTGTGTCGCTCCTGTATCGCGTTGTGCTTGGGTAGGTTTTTCATCTGCAACCAGTAGTGTGGCAAATGATGGAAAGGTTTTTAGAACTAGCAAGATGCCCATGCGTTGCACGCATCAAGATGCATTTGTATGAGTAGTTTATCTTGTGGGAGAAAAGGGTGAATGAGGGAAGGCCTTATTTGCAAATTTGGAGAGGAGTATGGGTATCTTTTTGCAAAAATCACATTTGTTTCCTTCCTATCTGTCAGATATAAATCGGATGGCCTATATTGCAAGAAAAAAAGTATAGAGAAAAAAAGTAGACAGTAAAGGAAGTAGAGATAAATATTAAATATTAAATATAAAATAAATATAACAGTAGAGAAGAGAGTAGAGATAGCAGAGACGTTGGGAAAGGATCACGCGCGCGCGGGAAAAAGAGGCCGGGCATGCGCTAGTTTTGGCGCACGGCGTCCGGCGCGCTTTATAAAATCCAACGCCCTCCCACCACTCTGTGCCTTGCCACCGCTCTCTCCCCGCTCTGTGCCTCGCCACCGCTCTCTCCCTGCTCTTTTTCACCTCGCCGCCGTCGCGCCACCATGCCGCCGCATCGCCCGGGAACTTGGGGATATCGCGGCGTCCGTGCACGCCCCTCCGGCGGCTTCTCCGCCGAGATCCGGTTCCGCGGGATACGCCTCAGCCTCGACAATTTCGACACCGCCAACGAGGCCGCCCGTGCGTACAACCTGGCGGCGTGGCGCCTCCGGTGGCCTCATAGAACATTGAACTTCCCCAACGTGCCGACGCGGGAGCGGGCGCTGGAGCTCGCTCCTCTGTCGCGGCTTAGCACCGACGAGGATCGTCGTGACAACCGGAGGAGGGAGCACCGTCTCGGCATCACCGAGATGGACGAGGAAGCCATGGTGTTGTGGCGCCAACACTTCCCGCAGGACATCATCAACGAGCGCGAGTTCTACGTGCAAAGGAGGGCGGAGAGGGATAAGAGGAGGGCGGAGCGAGCCTCCTATCATGAGGACAAGCGTAGGCGAAAAGCGGACGCTCAAATTCAACATGAGGCTAGGAGCAGTGTCGCCCTGGGAATCCGACGACGATTGCTATCTTCACGCCTACAGTGAGACGTCAGAGGAGGACATCACCGAGGAGGAGTCAGATGACGAGGAGTAGTTGAATTATCCTTTTTTTTATCTATCTATGCTGAGAACTATCCTCTACTCTCTAGTATTTACTTCTCGATCTCAGCACTGTAAATGCTTTTTTAAAGCGCCACGCGTTGCAATTCTGTTGGAGATGCTCTAATATGGCAGACGAATGCTTTAATGTTGCCCACAAGATGCGCGAGTATTACTAGTAGTATATTTTTCTTGCCATGTTGAGATTTTAAAACCACAAGTGCGAACATGCAGAGGAGCAATGAAGACCAAACATGGGATATTTGGGACATCTTCAAGGAGCGTGGCAAGTTAAAGAGGAGCTGCACCGAACCTGTAAAACGAGCTTTGCTAAGTAACACCCTTTCAATTACTTTCATGTAGCCTCGTGTTCTTCGATGTGTATATGTTGTAGTTTCTGTTTCTCTTAAGCGTGGTGTTCTTCGATGTGTAATAAGAAGAGTCTTCATCGTCCTAATGCTTTCGTTTTTAGCTTGATGTAGGAAGTGGGTGTTCTCACCTTGTAGTCTATTTTTATATATTTTTTTCCTTTTGAATTCACTTCTCCGAGTTCTGTTTATCTCGCTTCTACTAAATGGATCTAGGTTGCTCTGAGTATTGATCTAAAAAAGACGTAACTTCATGTCAGGATGCAGTTCCTGCGAGGAGGGAAGTATGGTCAACCTTGAGATCATGTTTCCAAAATGAGGCTGGATTACACACAAGGTGCCAGTTCGCTAATGATGCTGGATTAGACACAAGGTGCAAATACCCAGATGATATTGGATTACACACAAGCTAGATGGAGTCGTCAGTTGTTCGTGTCCTCGTGGCATTAGTAAAGGTTGAAAGAAAGTGTGCAGCAACCCTTGGGAATGTAGCTGAGTTCCTGAAGAAGCGAAAAGAGCAATCACATACTCTCTTCACCCAAGCCAAAGAAGAGATGTAAGAAGCCAGAAATAAGCTAGCAGAGGCAGAGCAGGCTAGGCGTCTCCTGCTATCTAAAACTGTTGTCAATACAAAATTTCCTTCATAATAGCTAGGTTCAAATGTTTATCCAGTCAGCATGCCTGTTGTGATGTCCGTGCATGTACTGATGTGGCACAAAATGTTTTTTTGGGTCATGTAATAACAGCAATTACTTTCCAAACAATAATAGACGAAGCATTGGACATGGTATAGTTCACACGCAAGCTCGACATTCCAAGTTCAACTTCCACATCAAACTCATGTTCACAGATATCTGCACATTCATACATAATGTCCACAACCATGATTCACTTCAAAGTCAAAAAAATATGAGGAGAGTTATAAATAAAGAAAAACCTCTACTAGTTCCTGCTACTAGTGCGAGCATGACAAGTCAAGACCATGCGTAAATTAATTATATTTTAGTCATTTTTTGTGTTCTAAAATGCCTGCCGGCTCGCGGAAGGACGTGTTGCCGGCACACGCACGGATTCAAAGAAGGCAGGCGGGGCAGTCTTAAGCTAGTTGCATGCGGTGAGGAGGCGTGCTCAGCCGGGCCTGCAGCGAGTGTGGCCCTCTTGGCCGGCGCGCCGGTTCAATGCCTGCGCTATGAGAGGTCGCATCCTGTCAGAGAAATCACTCCCACCAGTCCTTTTTTGTTTAGGTATAACAAAATCTCGTTTTCCATTCACATTTTACAAGTAAAATTCGTGGACAAACTTTGACCCAAAGTACGATTGGGACTAGTAAACCAGAATGGAGGTAGTAGTTTTTTTTAATCAAAGAAGGGTTTCCCCTTCCGATTTTCATTACTGAAAACCAGCATCTAAATCTAAACCATAGTATTTGCCCTAGAACTACCAGGTTTAACATCTCGCAACATAAACCCATACAACCTCCATCGCAAAAAAAAACCATACAACCATACGCCAAGCAGGTACGTAGTACTATAAATTCCATTTTCGCTCCATACCAATCGTTCTAAAAACTACTTACTACTTATAACACGCCATTGAAAATCAGAACTCTTAACCCCGCTAAAAACGATATTTTAAACATGGCTACTCGATCTGTGGCAATTGGCGAGCCACCGCGCTCCAAGTCATTCACCTGTGGTCCCGACAATCAACTCCTACGGATCAAATTATCACGCGAGCTGACTATTCCTACAAAGGTGCTCCACCATGTACCCGGTACCCGCGAATGCAGCAATCGTGCACCTAGGGTTTTAGGGTTTATTTGTTAATGTCGCCTTTACGTAACACTCATGTGTGCAAGACAGCGAGAGGCCGACTACGTGTGTGCGCCTCTTCTCTTTGTATATGTACTCCACCATTTGTCTGGTGTCCAAAACATTATAATAACTACTAGCAATGTGCCAATGCGTTGCCACACGATCAAAGTAGATTAATACATATTCACCGATTTGATAGAAAAAAAAGTCTAGTTTTGAAATACGTATATCACTAAAAATATGTTATGTTTCACTCAAAATATATTCCTTTGGTGGTTTTGATGAGATAAGGGAGGAATGTTGTTGGTTTCAAGATTCGAGAAGTGGTATATGTCTAATTTCTACTCTTACTAGCAAGATGCCCATGCGTTGCACGGAACATCAAGATCTTGTGGGAGAAAAGGATGAATGAGGGAAGGCCTTATCTGCAAATGTGGTGAAGAGTGCGGGTAAATTGCCATATTTTCCTTCCTATCCATCAGATATAAATCGGACGACCTACATTGCAGGATGGCAGGCCCACCATCATCACCAACTCTATTTTTTATCCCTACTCTTATAAACAGCATTCTCGGTGATGATCATGTGCCTGCCATCCTGCAATATAGGTCGTACGATCTATATCTGACGGATAGGAAGGAAACTATGGCAATTTTGCAAAAAGATACCCACACCCCTCTCCATATTTGCAAATAAGGCCTTCCCTCGTTCATCCTTTTCCCCCACAAGATAAACTACTCATACAAATGCATCTTGATGTTCCGTGCAATGCATGGGCATCTTGCTAGTTGTTGCAAAAAGCCCATGTGTGTGTGAGAGAGAGGAAGAGTGGAGGAGGACGGGGTGCATGTGTGACAAAGACACAAGGAGTGTGTGTGGGATAGGTATCAGCTTAAAATGAGGCGATAGTGTGTGTGTGCATGATCGAGAGGGCGTGTCTCAAGAAGGGAAGAAAAATCTACATAGATACAAGGAGCGGGAGAGAGACATGTATGCGATGGTGGAAGCACGAGTGTGCAGGTGTATAAACCTATCTAGAGGCTAGCTAGTCGATAAATGTTTCTGAGAGAAATACGAGTCGGGGTGCGAAAGCGGGAGTTTTGTGTGTGAGAGAGAGAGACGGTAGTCGGGAAGGGGAGTGGAAGCAGGAGTTGTGTGTGTGTGTCTGTGAGAGAGAGAGGAGACGATAGTCGGGGTTATCTGATCGGTAAACAAATGAATAATATCAGTCAGGGATGGAGACAAAAAGGAGACCGCAACAAATGTTGCGTCTACATGAGAGAGAGAGAGAGAGTAATTTTAGTGGTATGAGTCATATGTAGAGACATATAGGGTGTGTGAGAGAATCCCATAGAGAGAAAGACAAAGTGAAAGACGAGTGGAGACTGTGTGTGTGGCGGTGAAAAAGAAAGCTTAGGTACCGAGTGATACCAGAGAACAGTAGAGACGTGAGAGATAATGAAAACCGTGTAATGTATAATGATAGGGAGAGTGTGACACTTCTCAAGGGAGACGTCGAGAGACCATGTTTGCGAGGATAGGAGAAACATGAAGTGAGCGTGCGGATGAGCTGGAGAAAAGAGAGTGATAGCTACCTGAAGGAGCATGCATGCGAGAGAGATGGGCGTGAAAGGAGTGAACAAAAAAGGGATTCAAATATTTGAATTCAAGATGATGATACATGTAATCCATACTCGAACCAAAATAGATCTATCAAACATGCATACTCATATGAATTCACGCACATCTATGTTATTTAATATGTAGATATTACTGATCCATACATTTTAGTAGAACATAATTTGGTTAAAAAATATCGAATTCAACCTTAAGATTTCGAGATCGTTGTATTTGTAAATCATATTATACATATAAAGGAGCAGAATTCTTTGTTATGCTTTTGAAAGTATATATAAAAAATGATGAATATAGAATGTAATTGCAATTGAAAATGGATCCCGCCTGAAAAAAATAGAATACAAACGGGATTCGAATTGAGTTGGCACGGTAAAGATGCACTCTGCAAAATTTGAACGAAGCGGGGAAAGTCGCAGTAACCGCCCGAAACCAAAATCTGCGAGATGGAAATCACTACTGCCTATCCCTGCCACGCAAAGCCTATCTGCTGGATTTCTATAGGTTTCGATAGGGGTAGGTTTGTAATTTCACCCAAACATGACGTAACCACCTCTCACCCGTATTCATACACGGTGGGTGCCAAAACACAGTGTGTCCTCGGCCGAAATTGACTCCCTCCCCGATTCATATTCATACACGGTGGGCGCCAAAAACAAACTCTCATCGGCAAATATTTGGTGTATGCGAGATTACCGTCCTATCCCCAACCGACTAATGTTGCTGTGATGTAGTAGAAATTTGAAACGGGGGCTAAGTTTGTAAATTTCCTCGCATTTGAGACAAGTGCGCCCTGAATACATGGTTCCCCCCTTCCTCTCTACCTCCCTTTTCCCCATTCGTACTCCGTGGGCGCCAAAACACCCTCTCCACCCCACCCTCCTCCGTCCTCCGTTGTCCGCCACCCCATCCACCATCGTCCTCCTCCACCATGCCGGAGCTGATACCCCGACGCCGCCGTCCATTACAAGAGATCGACCTCTCTCATCCACGGCTTCGGACCGGGATCCTTGCATCCCGTCCTCTCGCTTCATCCCCGCCATCATCCACCTTGTCGGCGCTGCTCCTACGACCGTCTCGTCCACCGCGCCCCGCCGCCACCGTCTGCCCTCCTAGATCTGCTTCCACGCCGCCGACAGCCATTGCTACCGCAGCACCGTCAAATTCTCAGCAGATGCGTACACGGCGCCGCACCAGAGGCAGTACTCTTTCGTATCTGCTCAACTTATTTATCGCGGCATGAAAATAGATCGCAACTGCTTTACTCTGATTTCTTGTCTTGGTTGCAAAGTTGCCTTTGTCCAGTTTGCACCTTCAGGTCCGCCATGGCACGCTCAACACTATACTCCCAATGCTTATGGTTTTCCCCTTTTATATTCCACACTAGTAAAATCATAGTATACTAAATTTCAAAATTGGGTCAGTCGATTTTTCAGAGCTCACCAAAGTTCGCCGGTGCGATCGAAGGGGCTCGGATGGCTGTGGGGCCTTGCCGAACGAAGAAAACTCGACACGGGTGGGGGTTGGGGTGGGGGTGGGGGTGGGGGTGGCGGAGGAACACAGGCGGTGGGGGCTGGTGGTCCGGTCGGCGGCCCGTGCGGTGTTCAGTATGGGAAGAATCAGAGATGAGGAAGAAGAAGGGTTAGGAGACGTAGGATCTTCATCCAACCGCCTGAAATGGTCGAGAGACAGTTGGGAGTTGCATTCTTAATGCGCTCTGGTTCATCATGTGTGGGCACTGCGCAACCAACATTTTATTATCCAAAATCTGATTGCTCTTCTTTACCATGTTCCTCTTCCGTTCTTCTTTAATATGTACTCTCTCCGTTCCTAAATACAAGTCTTTGTATAGATTCCACCATGGACTACATATGGAGCAAAATGAGTGAATCTACACTCTAAAATGTATCTGTATGTGATCCATAGTGCAAATCTCTACCAAGACTTATATTTTGGAACGGAGGGAGTATGATAGTAGTACAGTATGTTCCTTGTACTGAAGATGAGCAGGGACATTTGCAGTGTAGAGGTCTATACGGTCGGTTGTGATGGACACTTTGAGCCTCTTTGATTCGTAGGATCTTGTAAACATAGGAATAGGATTTGTAGTGGCCTGCCCACTTGAATCCTATAAGAATAGCAAGGAAATGCGGGGAGTTGTGTTGCCTTTGAGAGTTACACTAATATTAACAGTACCGCACCTTCACTTGAAGAGAGCTGGTATCCGAAGCCTTTCTAGCCGTACCGGCAATACTAGCACATATATTCCAGCAAGTTCCACTTTGCTGATTTTACTCTGATGCTTAAGGTTTTCCCGTTATATCTACACTATGATCTGTGTAGCTGCTTTGTGTTGCACTAGCAGTAGTCCACTCTTGAAGCTAAACACTGCAATGACTTACAAAATTGGCACCAAGGCATTGAGTGCCATTTTGGATGCAATGAAACTCATACGCTCCCCACCTATTGATTCTTGTTCAGAATATGATCCTAATGACTATTCTAACCTCGAGGAGTCAGAGGCAGATGGCCTGTCCTGTTCACCCATCAAGGTGCATGTTCTAATTTGGCAATGTTTTATTGATTGCGGGTATCTTGCATATGTTGTCTTGCATTTCTTCTACTTTGTTGCACCGCCATCTACTTAGTTTACTCATCATATATGTCGAGATGCCATGCCCATCCATTATCAATACATATTCCATCTGTCATCATACCATGTTTTTCCACTCAAATGTTGTTCTTGTGCATCAGACATCAAAAAGGAAGAGGGTGATTGCCGAACCTGAAGGAGCACCAGCAAAGTCCTTGAAAAACGTGGTGGTGCCAGAGAAATCAGACAGCACCCCACTTATATTGGATGTACAACTAGTGACACAAAACGTAGGACCGACTCCAGCAGACTGTACCCATACATCACTGGCCACACCACTAGCCCCACCACACAGGACCTGCACTCCAGCAAAAGGTATACTAATTTCATTTTCCATAGCACCAGCTATACCACAGAAAAATCCCACTCCAGCAAAAAGTACAGCAAGTCCACTGGCCGAAGACCTATCCCAACTGCAGAGACGGCCAATTCTTGCAGATTGGAACCCCATTCCATTTATTCCTAGTTTAAAAGACAATGCTTTCAATGTTGTTAGGGACTACGTGCATATATTCCCATCATGGGAAGATTATTGTGAAGACAAACACCATTTTCACATCTTCCTGTCCAACTTACGTGTAAGTGCTATTATTCATGGTTATTATTTTCCTATTTTCTGCTGATTGAACACATCAATGATTTATATTACATTGTTGTAACTAGGCGAGGGTCAATCTGGATAGTCATGACGAGCAAAGCTTGCTTGTGCTTTTCAAGGAAGCATTGCAGAAGTATCGGTGTTACCTGAGGAAATCACACTTTGATGGCAAGTCTATAAACGAATTTCCGGTGAAGTCTCCTGTGCTAAATTTAGAAGACATTGAATGGAAAAACCTTGTTATGCACTGGTCTCGTTCCCAGGATGAGGTACTGTCTATGAAATCACATGACAATTTGAACTTCTACTTTTCCGCATGTGCCTTACGGATCTTTTTTGCAGGAAATCTGCTCGAAGAAGAATTCCAGTTTGAAAAGAACGACAGGATATCGCAAATATGATGCCCGCTGCTTTGCTCTTGTTAGTACCTGTTGTCCTGTATCACTGTACTTGCATACATACCTGGTTCATTATGTGACAGCAGTATGCATGATGGCTTGCTTATCAATTGTTCGCTCCAAATTATCTGATCTGTATGAATGGTTACATTAGTGTAGAATATATCCAATGCCAATGCTTTTTTAGCTCTGCATTGTTCTTGTAAGTACATGATGTCCTTTATCAGTGTACTTATAATGACAGGTAGTTGTTCATGTACCATCACTCTGCAGCTTATTTTCCTTTGCCCTCCATTTTCTACACATCAGATCTATATTTACTCTTACCATAAGGTTGGTACTGAAGAAGTTTAGATGTGCATTGCTCTTGGCTGTACCTTTTGCCTGTATTGCTGCACGTACATTTATAGCTACTTGGTTATGTAGCATCACTCTTCATCTTATCTTAAATATTCTCCATTTTTTCGTATATTATCATATCTATATTTACTCTTAACAAAATGTAGAATAAAGGCAATGCTTTTGAAGAAGATTCTATGCTAAACTTCTTGAATTGCCCCCCCCCCCCATCAGCATGGACAAGGCCTTTATAGAGCCTGTCTTCACCAATAATGTAAGTTTGTCCATCTCAAGCCTTCAAACTTTGTTGTATATATTTGGTTAGGCATGACTGCAACAGCTGTTTATTTTTGGTGTTTGCATCAAATTGCTTGTTTAAAGTTTATTATGTAGTTCATAAACAAAAGTTTGTCCTTTCTCAATTTAAGTTTTCAGTTGTACAACCAAGTTCCTTCTTCATACCATGTAAATTAAACTATACAGAGCAAGTGATCTTCTTTTGCACTGCATGTATGCTTCTGTTCTTCATCCGTAATCCAGTGGTGTGGTGAACCTACCCACTACAGCACAATGTCATATTCTGCAGTGTCTTAACTATGAATAATGTCATATCATTCTACTATTATTTAAACCGTCTCTTTATTTGCCAATCTGAAATGGTATAAATTGACAACACGCTAACCATTGGTACTTATGAGTTCTTGATCTGTAATCCAGTGGTGTCGTGAAGCTGCCAACTCCTTCACAATGTCATTTCCTGCCATGTCTTGACCTGAACAATACCATATTGTGTTAATGCAATTTTAAACTGTGTCACTTTATTCGTTAGTAAGAAATGTGATGAATTGTCAGCACTGATACTTTTATGTGCAAAACCTGTCATCTGTCTGCTTGTTTATCTTTCAGAGTGAGGAAGATATAAGTGTTGAACAAGCGCAGTCTCATCATATTGCTCAGCTGCTTGCGCTGTAGCTCCCCAGCAGGGCTAACCTTTCTTGAACTCTATTGAAGTGTTGTCGGTTTTGTATATTATTTTGTCGGCGTGTTTATTTGCACTGGTGGCGATCTTTGATGCCCAGTGTATGTAATCTGCTGTCTGCTTGTGCTTTATTATCATAGTGGCAAACTTTGATGCCCAGTGGATGTAATATGCCGTAATTTCTTTATTGTATAGTCTAGGTTTTTTATTATTCACGATGCTGCAGTTATTTTACTGTATATATATCATGTCTTCGCAGTAAACCGGCCAAACCATAAAATTATGGTACATAATCGGGCCGTCATGCAATCACGATGTAGGTTGGGCCTGAAACGTGTCGAACAGCTCACGGGCCGGCAGCAGCCCGAAATGAACCCCGGCCCATGATTGTGCGAATCAAATCATGGGCTTTTAATAGGCCAAAATTGTCTCGGACCTTGTTTGGCCCAATCAGATATCGGTTGTGAGCAGGCCGGATGCAAACTGGGCCGTAGTTAGGCCCAACTATATGACGGGCTTTTAACAAGCCGAAATTAATATAGGGCCGAAATATTAAACGGGCCCTTAACAGGCCAAAACTAATATCAGGCCGAATTACTAAGTGGGCCTTTAGCAAGTGGGCCCAAAAGCATAGTGTCCAGTTGACGGGCCAAATCTGATATAGGCCATAGTTGAGCCCAAAGCCTCTTAAAGGGTCGGACCTGATCTGGGCCGTAATTTGGCCCAGAACGTGGTAGGATCTTAACGGGCCAAATCCCATATGGGCCACTATTAGGCCCAGAGCGTGGCAGGCCATTAATGGACTGGATCAAATATGGGTCGGCATTTGGCCCAAAACATGGCAGCCAGTTAATGGGCTGGCCTACTAGGGTCCTCAAAATCTTGTGGGCCTACAGCTGGGCCGGCCCATTAATGTCGGCGAAATCTCGTGGGCCTTTAGCTGGGCCGACCCATTATGATCTGCAAGAATCTTGTGGGCCTTTACCTGGGCCGACCCATTATGGCACACAAAAATCTTGTGGGCCTTTACCTGGGCCGGCCCATTATGGCCCGCAAAATCTTGTGGGCCTTTAGCTGGGCCAGCCCATTATGGTCCGCAAAATCTCGTGGGCCTTTAGCTGGGCCGGCCCATTATGGTCTGCAAAATCTTGTGGGCCTTTAGTTGGGCCGGCCCATTTAAACTTGATGGGCCGGTCCACGTGTCAACATATCATAGGCGCGTCTCGCCCACTGGATGAGTGACACATGTGCCAATGCGGACCTGACACGTGTCTCCTCCAGCCAATGATGATTTTACACGTGGAAAATCCCCATTGGTCGGGGTTGTTAACGGGTTATTGGATCCAAAACCCAACCCGATAGCTTAACGACGTTCCGTCATGGTGGATGCCACGTGTCGGTTACCCTTGACGAAAGCACTTCTGTGACGCGCAATTTATCGTCATGGAAGTGGACACTTCCGTGATGATAATTTTGGTAATGTCATGGAACACTTCTACGACAGCACAGGTATGACTATCTTGATTCTGTCATAAAATTTTCATGGATGTACATGCATGACAAAAAATGCGACCTACTATGACAAACACATATCATCACGGAAGTGTATTTTTTTTGTAGTGATCAACCGCGTTGTGCTAACGCTTCCGCTTTCGGTCTACGAGGGTACGTGGACTCACTCTCCCCGCTCGTTGCTATGCATCACCATGATCTTGCGTGTCCGTAGGAAATTTTTTGAAATTACTATGTTCCCCAACAGATTTGGCTATGGTGGAAAGATGATTTGATTGAAAGCAACTTTGGGAAGGCTAGAGATCAAGATTCTTGTGGTTGGATTGGCATGTCTTGGTCTCAATACGTGAATAGGTGGTTCTCTCTCAGAAAATGAGTAGTGGAAGTGTAGGCTCGTTCTGATGGCTCTCTCACAAATGGAGAAGGGGGTGGAGGGGTATATATAGCCTCCACACAAAATCCAACCGTTACACATATTTGACCCAACTCGGTCAGACCAAATAGAAGAACTCGGTGAGACCGATTTAGTTCAAAATGTGAACATTAGGAATATCGGTGGGACCTACATGACCAACTCGGTGGGACGGATGTGCTAGGGCTAGGGCAAAACCTCATCTCGGTGAGACCGATTGCATAAACTCGGTGAGATCGATTTCAGCAATTGATCAAACAGAGAGTTGGTCAGGCAAACTTGGTGTGACCAATTGCACATTTCGGTGAGACGAAATAATTGCAATAGGCAACAGAGAGTTTGCAAGGCCATCTAGGTAAGACCGAGATCTGTATCGGTGTGACCGAATTGATTAGGGTTTCTGGCAGTGGCTATGTCAAATGAACTCGGTGGCGCCGGATAGATCAAATCGGTGGGGCCGAGTTTAACTTTAGGTTTGGACAAATGTCTAAAGTGGTTGAGGGTTTTGGACCAATATCACTAAGCACTTTGAGCAAGTAGACCATTAAGCAACACCTCATCCCCTTTTAATAGTAGTGGCTTTCCTATGGACTCAATGTGATCTTGGAACACTAAAATGAAAATGAAGAGTCTTGAGCATTGGCCAATCTTTGTCCTTAGCATTTTGAAGGGGTTCCACATCCTCTTGTTCTTGCCACTCCATTATTGAACTCATCTGAAATGCACTTGATAAAAGTATTTGTCCAACACAAGATATTTTGTCATTGATTACCAAAATCACCTAGAGAGCACTTGTGCTTTCATCAGGGTACCCAGAAAGTTTGCTACAGAGTGTTTCTGGATACCCCGTGCGCACGGGGTTGGGTACTCAGGAACTCTCTGGGTACCCCATGCGCATGGGGTGTGCCTGGTAAACTCTCTGACTACCCCGTGCGCACGGGGTCTTTTGACCCCCGTGCGCACAGGGTGGTGTGTATGTCTCTGAGTACCCCGTGCGCACGGGGTCCAACAGGCACAAACGGCCAGCTGGGCAAGAACACTATAAATACCCCCCCCCCCCCGTTCTTCCTCCTCCATCCCTAACCCTAATGTCTTGTTGAGCTCCACCATTGCTACTACACTCCATTTTGCTCAATACTCTCAGTCCATCCACTCAAACTTGTTGAAACTTTGGGGATTGGGAGAGCAAGATTGGTAACCCACAAGTGTAGGGGATCGTTTGTAGCCTTTTTTTTGATAAATAAGAGTGTCGAATCCAACGAGGATCTAAAGGTAGAACAGATATTCCCTCAAGTTCTATCGACCACCGATACAACTCTACGCAGACTTGACTTTTATTTACCTAGAACAAGTATAAAACTATTTGGCAAGAATAAAACTAGGAGTACTTTGCAAGAATAAAACTACAAATAAATTGCGAGATAATAAAAGTGGATAGCTTCTTTCAACAAGAAAGTCATTTTTCCCTAGGCAATCGATCACTAGACTGGTAATCATTCTTGCAGTTTTATATAAGGGAGAGGCATGAGCTAACATACTTTCTCTAGTAGGATCATATGCACTTATGATTGGAACTCTAGCAAGCATCCGCAACTACCAAAGATCACTAAGGTCGTAAAACCCAACCATAGCATTAAGTATCAAGTCCTCTTTACTCCCATACTCAATAGCCCACTTATCCGTGTTCAGACTTCTCTCACTCCGGCAACCGACAATAAGCAAATTATGAACATATTGCAACACCCTACAGTGGGGGCCCCTCACGTTTGTGCGACACGGAGAGCACTGTAGGACAGCACCATAAATAAAATATATAATCATACCGACCAAGATCATGATTAGCACACAGGACAAAACGAATCTACTCGAACATCATAGGATAACCACATATCATTGGGAAATAATATATAGTGTTGAGCACCATGTTTAAGTAGAGATTGCAGCGGGGAGAAGGGGTGTTACACTGCTGCATAGAGGGGGAGAAAGTTTGTGTTGACGGCGGCGAGGTTGTTGATGTAGATCACCGTCACGATGATTGCCCGGCGGTGCTCCGGCACCACCGGGAGAGAGGGGGAGAGAGGCTCCCTCCTTATTCTTCCTCGGCCAGTATCAGCAGAGGAAAGACCTGTAAGCATCAAGCCAGCCAAGAAGTATAAGTTGGTAAAGGTGGCACAAACAAAAGAAGAAAGGAACTTGGTTGGTGATCTGACATACGGGAGGCTTTGACTTAATGGGAAGTAGGCATCTCATTCATAGGCAAGAGCAGGCCAGCCTGAAGGCATGAACTGAAGGCAGGCAACAAGGCATTAAATGGCTTTTAAGGATTCGGTGTAAACATGCGGAGTACAGTATCTTTCTTTCGTGTAGCAGCTTCTTCTTCTTTTGTCTACTCAAACACTTCATCCATGAGAACCAAGTTTTGATCAATGATATATTCAAAAAGTAAGAGCTACTCTATTAATCTACATACCTTGTCTCCGGCCACCATGTTTTCCCCGAAGGGTGTTGGCGGTAAATGGCCAGACTTTCTAATGATGGCACTGGCTTGGCTGGATCGACATGAACTTCTATTAGGACAGGTTCCCAAAAAAAAGGATGGGACCTGGAAATGGAAATCCCCCTATATGGGAGGGGAGTTCCCCCTCTGGTCCATAGCCTCCATGGTGATGGAGGTGCGGGAGCCCCTCCAAGATTGGACTTTTCTCTTTGTTCTCTTCTGTTTTGCGTACCTGTTTTCTGGCCAAAAACCGTTTCTTATATTCCCGGAGATCCGTAACTCCGATTGCGCTGAGATTTTAACACGATTTTTTCTAAGCTTCCTTGCACCTGAAGTAGAGCTCCAACCGATGTACGAGGTGAGTACAACCCACCGCCGCACACCTGGCCCCTGGGGTGCACCCTGGTGTATCTTGGGAGCTGTGGGCCCTCGTTTGCGTTGATTCCAAGTCCCAAAAATCACATATATTCCAAAATAATTCTCCGTAATTTTTTATCGCGTTTGGACTTCCTTTAATATGGATATTCCATGAAACAAAAAACATGCAGAAAAAAGGAACTGGCACTGGGCACTGGATCAATATGTTAGTCCCAAAAAAATATGAAATGTTGTCAAAAGTATGTAAAAGTTGTATAAGTTGGTATGAAGCAATAAAAAATTATAGATACAACGGAGATGTATCAGCATCCCCAAGCTTAATTCCTGCTCGTCCTCGAGCAGATAAATGATAAAAAAAAGGTAATTTTTGATGTGGAATGCTACCTAGCATAATCTTGATCATATGTCTAATCATGGCATGAATATTAAGACACAAGTGATTTAAAGCAATAGTCTATAATTTGACATAAAGACATCAATACTCAGGCATCCCAACAAACAATCATGTCTTTCAAAATATCAATGCTAAAGAAAGCTATCTCTGCAAAATCATATAGTCTTCTCATACTCTGTCTTCTTGACACAAAGTATTTATCATGCACAACCCCGATGACAAGCCGAGCAATTGGTTCATACTTTTTAACGCGCTTCAGCTTTTTCAACGCTCACGCAATACATGAGCGTAAGCCATGGATATAGCACTATGGGTGGAATAGAGTATAATGGTAGGGGTAAATATAGAGAAGACAAAAAGTAAGGAAGTCTCACATCGATGCGGCTAACCAACAGGCTATGGAGATGCCCATCAATTGGTATCAATGCAAGGAGTAGGGATTGCCGTGCAACGGATGCACTAAGATCTATAAGTGTATGAAAGCTCAGTATGAAAACTAAGTGGGTGTGCATCTAACTCTATAATGAAAAATCCCCACTAGTATATGAAAGTGATAACATATGAGACTCTCTATATGAAAAACATGGTGCTACTTTGAAGCACAAGTGTGGAACTAGCATACCCCTTCTCTTCCTTCTTTCTTTCATTTTTTTTCTTTTTTTCTTTTTTCTTTTTCTTTTTTTATTTTGGTCCGGAGTCTCATCCCGACTTGTGGGGGAATCATAGTGTCCATCATCCATTCCTTACTGGGACAATGCTCTGAAAATTGATGATCATCACACTTCTATTTACTTACAACTCAATACCTATAACAAAATATGACTCTATATGAATGCCTCTGGCAATGTCCCAGAATGTGCAATAATCTAGCGTAACAACGATATCAAAAAACGGACAAGCCATAGAAATATCATGCTAGCTATCTTAAGATCATGCAAAGCAATATGACAATGAATGCTCAAGTCATCAAAACAGAAGCGGTGGAAGTTGCATGGCAATATATCTCGGAATGGCTATGAAAGGGCCATAATAGCTAGGTATGGTGGCTCTTTTGAGGAAGATATAACAAGGCTTATGTGTGATAGAGTGTATCATATCACGGGGTTTGGATGCACCGGTGAAGTTTGCACCGACTCTCGAGGTGAGAATGGGCAATGCACGGTACCATAGAGGCTAGCAAATTGTGGAAAGGTAAGAGTGTGTATAATCCATGGACTCACATTGGTCATAAAGAACTCATATACTTATTGCAAAAGTTTATTAGCCCTCGAAGGTACTACTACGCATGCCCTAGGGGAATAGATTGGTAGGAAAAGACCATCGTTCATCCCCGACCGCCACTCATAAGGAAGACAATCAATAATAAATCATGCTCCAACTTCATAGCATAACAGGAGACTATACGTGCATGCTTCGGGAATCAAAAACCTTAACACCAATATTCTTACTAACCACAACCATTTACCAGTACCTCCCACATATTATCATCTCTATATTGCAAAACTATTGCGAGGAATCAAATATATCATATTCAGTGATCCATAAGTTTTATGTAGGATTTTATGACTAACCTTGCAAATGACCAATTCATGTTAACTCTCTAAATAGATATAACTGAAGCATAAGAGTTTAATTCTTTCTACAAAATACCAAGCTCTAACAAATATAAGTGAAGCAAGAGAGCATTCTTCAAGTAAAGGTTTTCTATGTGAAGAGAAGCAGGCAATCCAAACTTCAAATGATATAAGTGAAGCACATGAAGCTTTGTATAAAGCCATACCCAAAAGATATAAGTGAAGTGCAATGAGAATTCTATAGATCAACCATGGACTATCTCATACCAGCATGGTGCATAAAATAAAAGTGAAAACTAAACACAAAAGACGCTCCAAGATTTACACATATCACATGAACGAAACAAAGACAAAAACATACATATACTTGTTGAAGAAAGATGGGATGCCTTCCGGGGCATCCCCAAGCTTAGACGCTTGAGTCTCCTTGAATATTTACTTCGGGTGCCTTGGGCATCCCCAAGCTTGAGCTCTTGCCTCTTGTCCTTCTTCTCATATCGAGACCTCCTCGATCTTTGGTCACTTCATCCACACAAAACTCAACTAAAACCTCGTGAGATCCGTTAGTATAATAATGCAAATCACTACTTTAAGTATTGTTGGAAACCAATTCATATTTTGTTTTTGCATTGTAGCTACTGTAATATAAATTTTCCATGGCTTATACCACCGATACAATCGATAGTTTCATCAAAACGAGCAAAACAATGCATCAAAAACAGAATCTGTCAAAAATAGGACACTCTGTAGTAACCTAAACATTCACCATACTTGTGTAATTCCAAAAAATATGAAAAATTAGGACAAAATAATTTTTTTATAGAAATATTGTGCAAAGAGTTTTAGAAACTTTTGACGTTCCAGTAAAAAATGTAAAATCACGCACTACAGCCAAAGTTTCTGTTTTTGCACCGCACATACCAACGAGCAATCTAATCATCCTAAAGGCAAATCTTGGCATATTATTTTTATAATACAACGGATTTGTACAAGGGGATAATTATTCAATGTCAGCACTCACTTCTCTAATGCATAACTTCCAATCGCTTCTCTTTTTGAAAAAGTTTTTAGGTTCCCCTCTATATATATTTTTGTTTAAAAACTTTATAAAAGAACTCAACAGAAATAAATGACTCACTAAAACTTCCAGGTTGTCTCCCTGGCAGCGCTTTCTTTAAAGCCATTAAGCTAGGCATAAAGTGCTCAGGTAATGAATCCACCCAGATCCCAAGGTATATCAAAGCCAATTTTAATTAACAATGATTTGGCATTTAGTAGTGAGCACAAAGCAACATATATCATGCAATGATGAAGTCTGACTCTCTTCATATGCATCGGCATGTCATAAAAGAACAATTCATGCACATCAAGTAAAGGCCAATACATAGCATAAGCAGTTTCTTGCAATTTTATCGTGTTGGAAACATAGAGAGGTTGAGATGTAGTTCTCATAATAATTGCAAGTAGGAGCAGCAAGCACATGCATATTATATTCATCAAAATCATCATGTGCAATGGTATAAGGCAACCCGTGAATGTAATCCTTAACAAGAGAAACTTCTCCGATATAGTGTAATTTGGAGAATTCAAGAAAATAATAGGACTATCATGTGTGGGTGCAATAGCAACAATTTCATTCTTAACATAAGAAACAATAGCAAGTTCATCTCCATAAGCATAATTCATATTGGTGGCCACAAGCATAGCAAGCATCAAGTTCATCAAAAAGGGATATTTCAAAAGAATCAATGGGGTCATAGCAATTATCATAGCATTCATCCTTCGGTAAGCATGAAGGGAAATTAAATAATGTATGAGTTGAAGAGTTACTCTCATTAGAAGGTGTGCACGCGTAGCTAATCCGCTCTTCCTCCTCTTGTTCTTCGCTCTTCTCATCATCTTTTTCATCCAATGAGCTCACGGTTTCATCAATTTCTTCTTCCATAGTTTCTTGCAAAATATTTATCTCTTCTTGGACCACAGAGACTTTCTCAAGAAATACATCAATATCATAATTGTATTTATAATTCTCATAGCAATATTTAAGGATACCAAAATTTCTAGGTCTATAAACTGAATCATCAAAATCTTCATACTTTTCAAACAAAGATTCAATTTCATAAGCACCCTTAAAAGCAACAAATTCTTCTATTCGTTCCACATCATAGTAATCATATCTACTCTTAGCATAAGAAGCCAAGGTTTCATTATCACTAAATTCACATGAAAAGGGAAGGTGTGGAGCCTTCATCCTAGAGCAACAAGTATAATCATATCTAGAGCATAAATCCCGAGCATACGAATGCAACATATGAATTTGATCCCATAGAAGTTTCCCCTTTTGAGTCAAGCAATAATCCCTAAAGTATTCACGTTAATCCAACGTGTCTCCCATTATATGTTGAATGGGGTTTTCTCAAGATTATCAAAGTAGTGTTTAATATTTTTCACATAACGAGCATCGAGGGTTTTAGGAGGTTCCCCATCTCCATGAGTAGTAAGTACAACTATTTTTTGGTATTTCGTGTTCAATATCCATAACTAAAGATAGAGAACAATTTAGAACAAAAAAGAAAACTACTTAGTGATAAAGCAAACAAGCACACACGAGAGCTATTGTTCCCCGGCAACGGCGCCAGAAAAAGGTCTTGATAACCCACAAGTGTAGGGGATCATTTGTAGCCTTTTTTGATAAATAAGAGTGTCAAACCCAATGAGGAGCTAAAGGTAGAACAAATATTCCCTCAAGTTCTATCGACCACCGATACAACTTTACGCACACTTGACGTTTGCTTTACCTAGAACAAATATAAAAATATTTGGCAAGAATAAACCTACGAGTACTTTGCGAGAATAAAACTATGAATAAATTGTGAGATAATAAAAGTGGATAACTTTTGTCAACAAGAAAGTCATTTGTCCCTAGGCAATCGATAACTAGACCGGTAATCATTCTTGTAATTTTATGCGAGGGAGAGGCATGAGCTAATATATTTTCTCTACTTGGATCATATGCACTTATAATTGGAACTCTAGCAAGCATCCGCAACTACCAAAAGATCATTAAGGTCGTAAAACCCAACCATAGCATTAGGTATCAAGTCCTTTTACTACCATACGCAATAACCCACTTATCCTTGCTCAGGCTTGTGTCACTCTGGCAACCGACAATAAGCAAATTATGAACATATTGCAACACCCTACAACGGGGACCCCTCACGTTTGCGCGACACATAGGGCACCATAGGACAGCACCATAAATAAAATATACAATCATACCAACCAAGATCACGATTAGCCCATAGGACAAAACGAATCTACTCAAACATCATAGGATAACCATATATCATTGGGAAATAATATATACTGTTGAGCACCATGTTTAACTAGAGATTACAGTGGGGAGAAGGGGTGTAACACTGCTGCATAGAGGGGGAGAGAGTTGGTGTTGACGGCGGTGAGGTTGTTGATGTAGATCACCGTCACGATGATTGCCCCGGCAGTGCTCTAGCGCCACCGGGAGGGAGGGGGAGAGAGCCTCCCTCCTTCTTCTTCTTCCTTGGCCTCCCCCTAGATGGGTGGAGAGTTCCTCCTCTGGTCCATGGCCTCCATGGCGGCGGAGGGTCGGGAGCCCCTCTGAGATTGGATCTCCCTCTCCGTTCTCTTTTGTTTCGTGTACCTGTTTTCTGGCCGATAACCGTTTCTTATATTCCCGGAGATTCGTAACTCCGATTGCGCTGAGATTTTAACACGATTTTTTCGGATATAAGCCCGAAGTAGAGCTCCAACCGACGTACAAGGTGAGCACAACCCACCACCGCATGCCTGGCCCCTGGGTGCGCCCTGGTTTATCTTGGGGGTTGTGGGCCCCCGTTTGCGTTGATTCCAAGTCCCCAAATTCACATATATTCCAAAATAATTCTCCATAAATTTTTATCGCGTCTGGACTTTGTTTCATATGGATATTCTGCGAAACAAAAAACATGCAAAAAACAGGAACTGGCATTGGGCACTGGATCAATATGTTAGTCCCAAAAAATAATATAAAATGTTGTCAAAAGTATGTAAAAGTTGTATAATATTGGCATGAAACAATCAAAAACTATAGATACAACGGAGACGTATCAAAGACCCGATCTACATCCTGACCAAACCAAATCGTGTTTCCCCCAACATTTCTTCCCCATTGACTTGTTACTCTTGGAGCTTGGGCTCCTAGGCGTTTAGAGATTCCTCCGGAAGCTTCCTTGTTTGTGGTGTGCTCTGGAGAAGTTTGTAAAGATAGGTCGCCTTTAAGACCAACCCCGAGTGATTCGAGGCTCATCTGTTGGGGGTGACTCAAAAGAGAATACAGTGAGCCTTCGTGGCACTCCGCAAGCCTTGGCTCTGGCACCGCTCTAAAAGGAGAGTAGCTCTTCCCCAAATAAGAGTGAACTTCGGGATAAAATCCGCGGCCTCGCCTCACTTGTGGTTAATTCCTTCCCGCACTTTACTTTGTCTTGTATGCTTGTTGGCTTGCTAATTAGATTGTTGCCTAACATATTTGGCTCTTAGCTTGCTTGTCATATAGGTTGTGTTAACCTAGTTGCATATCTAGTGAACCCTATTTATCCCAGGAGAGCGTCTCAAATTCTGCCCGAAGACATTGCGCGTTCGCCACACGCACGTGGTCACTGGCAAGGTGATGGGTCTAGATTGCAGCCCACGCATCCTTGGCGCTTGTCCTCCGAGCGAGCATGTTGTGCATCTTTGACGGAGTGAAGTGTATTAGCACCGCCACGGCTTGCGGGCCATCCTTGTGAGGCACGGTGTCGTCCTCGATGACGTCCCATAGAATTGCAGCCTGCATGTTCACCATCATCACCAGCACTCGGGCAGAGTAGTTCGAGCGGGTGAGCATCAGGAAGGTGAGGTTGGTGTCACCGCCGTAGGCTCACGCACGACCTGCTGCATCAAGATTCCGTCGTCGTCACCACGCCATGGCATGTTGCGCCCACGGCTCGGCGAGCGTCGCTCCTGCAGCGGTGGTATGTTGGAGCCGGACGCGGCATTCCATTGTTGTCCACCGTCGCTCAACATGGCCATCAAAATGCGGCTCTGATGGCAATTGTTATCCTTAAGCTACGAACGAGCAATAGGAGTGTGTGGAGTGAGATTTTGCACTGCGAACAACTTGCATCTTTTCTCATGTTTCTTCTTCTCTCTATTCTATTGGAAAACAAACATGTCATGCCATGTGCTCCACTATCGACCGTGTCATCCCACGGTCTGAGCTCATACACAACGCCCTACAATCATGCGAGTGGCGAACAGACCACGTCCTCCTGGCCTAAAACAGCCTAAAAATTGGCGGCTGCTACAAATCTGCTGGTTGATTTTAGAAAAGTCCGATGTATTGTGCTTGATTGTTCGATCGCCTGCTCGCATCGCACTGGTTCTTCCTCCTCTGGCTAGCAATGCTCATCTTCCTCCTCACTCGTCGGAGCAGCAGCCTCGGTAGCAGTGCACGTCACCAAAGTATCAATTCCCGGTCACAGCGATGCTCCACTGAAGCACCCACACGATCCGGCGATGCTCCACTGATACACCGGCGGCTCAATGACGCTTCATCGCAACACCGGCGGCACCCGATGATGCTCCATTGAAGCACTGGCGGCTCCGATGATGCTTCATCGCAACACCAATGTCCCAACAATGCTCCATTGAAGCACCGGCGCCGTTGAGCATCGCCATGGATGTTGCATTGCAGCACCGTCGCCGGCGAGCAGCGCCATGGATGCTCCACAACACCGCCGCCAATCTTCCCCCCAATCTCAGCCATGGATGCTGCATCGCGATGCAGCGTCTCCACAGCGGCGGCGGCGGTCGATTCAACAGAGAAGAGGAAAGCCAGGCTATGGGGAGGGAAGGGGAGACCGGGGACGGCGGGGTTTTGGTCACAGAAGCCGGCAGCCCCGCCGCATCTTGTACAGAGAAGTGCGTGAGAAGAGAGAAAGGGAATGGGCTCGATCTGAAAGAAGAGGATTTGAGAGGTGTCTCAGGACCACAAGATGATGTGGCGCACGAGCGACCCGACCGATTTTCCAAGAATAAGAAATCAGTCGATTGAATCTAAACGTTTGGGCCAACAGGCCTAAAAACGTTGCTATGGCAATCAAAAAGTGCATACAGCTACCGGGCTCCATTGCCCTTGGTATTTGAAATTTTTGAAAAACACACTTCTGTTGCTAAAAAAATCTTAAATCAAATACGTGAAGACATACACACATTCCTAAGACCCGGTAAAAAGCTGAAAAAGAAATACTTTGTATTTTGAGAAATACAAAAAGGAGAAATTTCTGACATAAATGGCATCCATTTTCTCCTATATACCGTCAGAATTTTGTTTTTTTTCTATAGCCCAAAACAAACCCTTGCCTTTTGTTTAGCTTGAGACTAAATCATCGTGGCTCTAGTATAAATCTAAGGAAACGAGATTTCTACCGAAACTTACAACAGGTATTCGGAATGTGCATATGTATCCCCGAGAAAAATTTCACGATTTTTTGAAACTTAAAAAACACAAATTTCAAAATGTTCAGGTGCTGCAATCCCTCTCTCCTGTGAGCAAGGGTTTAAGCCCGCATAGGTTTAAAAAAACCCGCATAAACCACACGATAATGTTCTTTGCTGACTATCGTTGTGACTATGGCTTCGCGCAGGCCCCTGATCGGGGACACCGTCACCAAGAGCACTGCCGTATCCTTGTGTTGGAAGACTATTTGTAATGTCCCTCAACGGAGCGAGTAAGCAGAAGGGCTCAAAATTTAAACAGAGATCACTTCTCTTATGTGGCGTTTGTAGCAAGTACAGTCGTAGGCTGGGCTTTCAGCTGGTACCGTGAAAACATTGCAATTCATTGACAGCAAGCCCACCGCTATGCTTACTTACCTGCCTCTCCAAAACTGATCACATACCGCGACGTGGTTCGGTTACCTGACCTCCATGGATGAAGCACCGCGATGACGAAAGAACAGTAAAGATGAGCTCCGCGTTGGTTGCAACCACGACCAACAGGCAGACTCGTCGTCGTATAGACAAAGCATATATCAGCATACGTAGAAGATACGTGGATTAAAACAACTAGACATTAGAAGTAAATTATGTCATAAGCCGTGACATAAAATTAACAGATTCTCACAATAGCCACTCATAGCACACACACAAGCGAGTGGTCCAACTATTTTCAGCTAGGCAAACTAGCTAGATGACTTGGTACAACTACAACAACAGCGGAAGGTTAAAAGCTAGGGATAGTTAGGAAAGAGCCATTGTAGCTCTCCCCCATTAGTGGATATAAGGTATCTGGTACTGCACCGGGTAGCCATTACCGTAGTACGGCGTGTGGGCGGGTGAGATGGTGTAGGGAGCTGCGTTCATCATCGTAGGGTGGTGGTGGGCCTCGGCGCCGTACACAAACTGCCTTTCGTAAGGGTATGGGTGCCTCTCTGGTGTTGCCTGGTAGAAGCTCTTCTCAGGGAAGCTGCTGACACGGGGTGCATAGAGCGATCCGTTGGCACGTGGCCTCTTCGACTGTGGCTTGGCGGCTTCGACAGCCCTCCTCTTGTCTGCCTTGGCCTTCTCCAGCTGAATCACCCTTTTCTGAAGTGGATCCACGGGATATTGCTCCTCCAGTTTGTGCTCCTCGATGCACTTGATGACAGCTTTCAGTGCAGACAGCTCACGCTCATTCATCTCATTCTGAAAAGGGAATGGCTGTTATCCAAGAGATTGTATCAAGTGTACTAGATAGATGCAGATAACATGCTTACACACATATGCCGACATGAAAAAGCCAATGGGCAAGGCAACCCAACTACTCTAGAAAGTTTATATATAATATTCAGCGCCAAACAGCGAAAAGCAACAGGCAACTAACTTTATATTGCTTAAGATATCCCTCCTATTATTCTACTTCTCCGCAACCTACCTCAAGCTCCTGACATCAGGTGAATGGATAATTTTCACCTCTGTGCATCATCAAATCCAATATTGATCTATTTAAGGATTACTTTAAGTAAAGTACTAATTGAATTTTGAACCACTACACCACTGATAACTTAAAATCACAGGATGCAAACAGTCGAGGAGCTCCCTGACAATCTGAACCATAGAAGCCTAACAGCGAAAAGTTTGTATATTATTCAGCGCCAAACAGCGAAAAGCAAGAGGCAACTAACTTAATATTGCTTGCAAGCTAAGATATCCCTCTATTATTCTACTTCTCCACAACCTACCTCAAGCTCCTGACATCAGGTGAACGGGCAATTTTCACCTCTGTGCGTCATCAAATCCAATACTGATCTATCTAAGGCCTACTATAAGTAAACAATAATAGAATTTTGAACACTACACCACTAATAACTTGAAATCACTGGATGCAAACAGTCAAGGAGCTCTCCTTGACACTGAATCATACAAGGTAACAGATGTCTGGTAATAGTAATTAGATCTCTAATAAAGCCAAAAGTGCAAGTGGCTTAGTCTCATCATAGAACAATTAAGCAAGATATTAACAAAGCCCTTCCGTTACAAATTAACAGACGGTATCTGCGTAGCATAGCTATTTAAAAATATCCTGAGTAACATAGCATGATGGGTGAGCAACTTTGGTTAGATAGCAGAATGGTTAATCAAACTTCAAAAGGAAGGTAACACAAAGAAACAACTGGTGTCCACTTCAGTAATTGGTGACTTGGTGGAAGTACAGGTACAGTTTATTGTATTCTTGCAGCAAAAAAAATGCATGATAGACATCATTTTCTTTTGCTGAAATAGCTAGAAGCACACCTGTGCTCCAGGAGACATTTTTCCATTCTTGGCATGTGACACCTTCTTGACCTCCCTCAGATATGCTTTCAGCAATTGTACTGGCTCAAACTGTTCAGTGAGCCCAAACGCGTAGGCCAAGTTAATTGCATCAATTGGTCTTGCACTATCCACCAGAACTCCAATGACACCTGTCCTCAAGAAATACCATAAGTGAATCAATTATTGTCAAGAAAATAATCATCATGGATGAGAAAAGGCAAATAGCATAAGAGACATACAAAATCCCTAAGAAAATGAACAATTAAGACAAGGGCTCAGAGGGAAAGACAAACAAATGCTGATCCTATCAAACAGATGCAACATAGTGTGGTACTACGCAACATATACACCACAACCACACATCAGACTAAATAGAACAGAAATTACAGAGAGTAATTTTTCAGATCCAAATATTCAAGAATAAGTAGAACACAATAACCGCTGGCTAGACAACAATGGACATGCTTTACAAGCAATAGTGCAAGCAACGAAAAGACTAAGGCCTTGGAGCCCTTAGGTTTGTAGGAATGGATTCCTATTCCTACTCAGTTTGGCGGAATTTCATAGGAATTCTATAGGATAGTATTCTTATAGGAATTTTTCCTATAGAGCCCTTTGGTTTATAGGAATAGATTCCTATTCCTGCATAGGATTGGTTCCTATCCTCCACATTTCAAAGGAAAATAAACATGATCCTAGACTCAATGAAAAAATTCCTATGATGTGAACCAAATGACATCTCTTTTCTATTCCTACTCATAGGATTTGAGATACATGTCATCTCATTTCCTACAAGTTTTCTATTCCTATGATCCTATCCTATGAACCAAAGGAGGCCTAATGGGTTAAGATGTAGCTGATGTGCATTGCCTGTAAGTTGTAACAGCAAAACTATCAATTCTGGGAATATGGAAGAACTTCTGGAGGTGGTAGTACAAAGAAACCATTATGCTTTTGAGTTTGCACATATGTTCGGTGGACTCAATGACCAGCAAATATGTTACCCACAAGCTGGAAAACTAGGATTTATCCAAGTGAAAACAACATTCAATTAGCATTTGAACTGGCATGACAAAATATTATCATTAACTCATCATCATAAACAATGTTTACTGGAGATAGATGCTTGATTAGTTCATCACTACACTGACCTGGCATCTTCTGTGATAACCCAAGCAGTCGGCAAAGCTCAGGTGTTTGACGACGTCGACTGACAGAAGGAAGAAGTTTGCAAAGTTCATCTTCATTAAATTCAGAAAAAATACCAAAGGTAGCAAGCAGTTGAAGAAATGCATGTGCTTCCAAGCAGTTTCCATTGCTAGCATCAATGTCAAGACTGTCCAACTTGGACTTCCACTCAAATGCAATCTTTTTCGCCCGATCTTTCACATTTGTTGCAAACATTTGCCCCTCAGACAACAAGCCAGTTATGTCATCAGCTTGCAGCTGTACAAGAGACTCCATCAACATAAGGCACGTCCTTCTTACACCCAGAAGGTCTCCATCCTTTTTCCCATCCAACACCAGATTCTCTCCAGAATAGAAGTCCTCCAAGGAATCCAACACAAGGACATATGGTTGCGATGCTCCCTTGAGTGCACTCGGGATTTCCTCACGGATAGATGTCAAGTTCTTTCTGTTGTCTGATATGAACTTATGAAGCCCTTTAACATTCATCTCCTCGCAGAGAGTGGCAAGTTCAGAACGAGGCTTCACAGCAGCATTGCCATCTTGCATTCGTGCATTTCCTTCAGAAGAATGCTTCGGCCACTTCACATCAAGAGTACCCACGGTATAATTACTCTGTGGCTTATTCATTGGGGTGATATAATTAGTGTTTAGTGACAGCTTGGACTTGCCAAAGATCATAGCTAACGCAGCATCTCTTTTCTCCTGCAGCCTTTCCAGAGAAGTCAGCTCCTTAGCCACCACAACAGCCTCCTGCTGCTCCAGCATCTTCTCCGATTTTGCGACTGTCTCCTGGAACTCCTTCTCCTGTTTTTTCAGCTCATCAAACTTTTTCTTGAGGGACTGCTCAAGGCCACGGAAATGGTCCTCGAGCTGCTTCCACTTAAAGTTCATGGTAACAGCGCTCTGGCTCTCAAGCTCAGCAAATGCTCGCTGAAGCTGCTGTATCTTCAAGCTTGTCGACTCCATAAGGGTAGCCACGGACTCCATGTCAGACATGGCGACAGACTCTGCATAAGGGCCAACAAGACAATCAGTTAACATATCCAAACAGCACACGAATCGAAGCAGCGGAATGGCAAAAGCTTAAATTGCACGTGTTTCTCTCGAATTGAATCAATTATCTTACACACAATTTTGTTAGCAAGGGCAGCAAAACATAAATAGGCATCAATTCGGCTTCTAGTGCTCTACTCATACAAGAAAAGAGAACAAGGAAGCGGGAACCGTCTTCCCTCGGCCGGCCGAGCATCGATGCCTCGTTGGGCCGAACAATCAAGGGCTACCTACCCCCGCCGCTATCGCACCAAGCAATCGAGTAGAAAATGGCACCCCAGACGTCTAGATCTGAGACTAGGGAGAAGAAAGTGAGCACTTACTTTCGCCGAGGCGGGCAGGCGTTGGACGAGCTTGTCGTCGCTGCTCGCCCCCGCCCCCGCCTCCGCCTACGGCGGCTGGGGGAGGAGATCGAGGGGGTGGAAGGCGGATTGGGGAAGAGCAGGACGGGGGAGGAAAGGAGAGCAAACCCTAGGTGAGGTCGCGTGGAGTGTTGCTTTTCGGGGGATGGGGATGGAGACGAGGAGAACTAGGTGGTGGGAGGCGGAGGAGAGGGCAGCTACCAGTGCGCGGGGAAAGGCATGGGGCCTAGCTGGTAGTGGCTAGAGCGAATGACTGCAGTAGTGTGAACTGGCGAAGATTAAGAGCATCTAGAGCCGGACTTCCCTAATCCGATCCCTCAAACAACCGCGGGGCGCGGACATTGATCTGACACTTCCTAAATCCGCGCTTTCATACTGGCATTCTCATATCCGCACCCTATATCCATACTATTCACGCAAACGTAGTACGTAGATCACCAAGCGATCAAAATCGGCAAGAAACGGACATATAAACCGATATCAAACAAGCATAATGACATAAACATCACCAAAAGATCACCAAACGGGCATAGTTCACACACTTCAACGATCCGACACATTCTAACTACATACTAGAACTAGATTATATGAAAGGAGAGGGTGAGCTTCACCACTTCCTCGACGACCGTTTGCCCTTTCGGTCGGTGGCGCTGTTGTAGGCGTCCGCAGCAAGAGGTGGGTCGACGTCAGAGTCGTCGAAGTCGGACCCGTCAGAGGAGGAGATGATGTAGCCTTGTAAGCGTCGGACGATGCGATCTTGCTTGTGCTTGAGCTTGGCCACCCTCGCCTCCTCCACCGTTGTCGCATTGCCTCCCGCTCGGGTTGCTCAATGCTGAGGCAAAGCTGCTTGGCGTTGATCCTCTGAAGTCGTTGGGCGTCCGTCTCCACCGTGGTAAGTGAGCGACGGTACACCCACTGGAGGAAACGCTTCTCCTCGTCGGGCACCGGCATCACGCGGCGGTGGCGGGCGGACTGCGCAGCCGCGTCGGACCCCCCCCC
>NC_041389.1:319378989-319408775 GCF_002162155.2 Triticum dicoccoides | reverse complement strand
TCTGACTTCGGAGTCCGCATCCGCGGAGCCGGCGAAGTGGGCACTAAAACCCACCATTGCCCGCGCGGAGAAGCGGCCGGAGGTGGAGGAGGCCATCGGGCGGGCGGAGCAGATTGGGCAGCCAACACAGATCCGCGCGCAGGGCGTGAAGGGCCGGTGTCGGCATCGGTGCTGCGGCGATGGGCGACAGGAGGCGTCGCACCGGACCCGGAGCTGCCGCCTGTAATGACCAGCGAGCGCTCGAGCGCGATACAGAGCCCCATCTCGTACTCGTCTTCGGAGCTGCCGTCGGGGTGGCTGTCGGTGCTTGACATGCTTGCCGGCGCCAGCGATTGGATGGATTGAGAAAAGGGGATCGTCTTGTAGCAGAGCGGAGTAGAGTGAAGTGAGCTAGGGTTTGCTCCAGAGGGTGATTTTGTGGGATCGGGGTGGGCCAGAGGTGGGTTGGGCTGATGTGGCGGACGCACCCGGGCATGCCCGTGCTGGATACGAGGGGTGTTGTTCAGCCCGGGCGTTTGTCCGCGGTATGAGAGCTCCGGTTGGGTCGGTTTTTTGCGACCAGTCAGTGATCGAACGGCCTGCCCAGGCGTTTGAGACGTGTTTGAGAGGTCCAGTTGTTATACTCTAAGAGCAACTCCAACACGATGACCAAAAAGGATGCACATTTTGCTTTTTGTTCATTTGGATCATCAGGGCAATCTATGTGTGCCTGTTTCGGACATGGGCAATCTATGTGCTCCTGTGTCGGACCGACCAGCCGATGCAATTTTCGTCCGCTACAAAACATATTGATCTTAACAAATGGCTAGCGGGCAGAATTCATGCCATTGGCCATGCAAGCGCCCACAGTTTTGTCGGCGGCCATATGTGCAGCTAGCATACATGCCAACCTCCAAAAAATAGCACGCGGTTCATGCTGACACACTTGCTAGCGCACACTTGCCAACATACAAAAAAGGGGTAGTTAACCATGCCATACACCTCGGTCGTGGTCATGCCAGCACACTTGCCGCATACAAAAAAGACAAATATCTGCCATAGATCAATCATCAAGCTTGAGCATCTCCCTCTGCAACTTCTCGAACCAAGGCCTCTTCCTCGGGGACACCGTGTTCAAGTCCACCGTCATGATCTCCACCTCCTTCATCATGCAAGCAAGCGCCACTTCTTTTGCTCTGGTCTTGGTTTTGGTAGCCTTGATCTCGAGCTTCTTCGCTTGCACGTTCGCCTCCATCTCTAGCTTCTTCACGTGCATTTCCGCCTCCATCTCGAGCTTCTTCGCTTGCATCTTCGCCTTCATCTCGAGCTTCTTCCTTTGTCTCTCCATGTAGGCCTTCATTTGCTCTTCTTTATCTTGCTGACGCTTCTCCTCTCTTGTTTTCTTTTGGGTCATCATGCCTTGCAAAGTTTCGTGCAAGACAATTGGCGTCGCATCACGCTTCTCCTCTTTCTTGGAGTTGGTCTTTCCCCGCGGATGTGGCTTATCTCCCTCACCATGGTCCTCGATGGCTTGAGGCCCTTGATTGCTTGTATCGCGTTGGTATTTCCCCGAAGAGGAGATGATGATGCAGCACAACAATGATAAGTATTTCCCTCAGTTATGAAACCAAGGTATCAATCCAGTAGGAGGATCCACCAAACTATGTAAGCAGTACCTTCACACAAATAACAAAAACTTGTAACCCAACGCGTAAGAGGGGTTGTCAATCCCTCCTCGGTATTGAGATAGATTAAATTGTATGAGATTGAATAAATAGATCTAACAAAAACACAAAATAAAATAGGTAAAGAAAAGTGCAAGAAGATATTTTTGGATTAATAGATCCGAAAACAATATGATAGAAAATAGACCCGGGGGCCGTAGATTTCACTAGAGACTTCTCTCGAGAAAATAGCATACGGTGGGTTGATGACTCACAAGCATAGGGGGTCAACCGTAGTCCTTTCTATAAGTAAGAGTGTCGAACCCAACGAGGAGCAGAAGGAAATGACAAGTGGTTTTTAGCAAGGTATTTTCTGCAAGCACTGAAATTATCGGTAACAGATAGTTTTGTGATAGAAAATTCATAATGGGTAACAAATAACAAGTGTAGCAAAAGTGCAGCAAGGTGGCCCAATCTTTTTTGTGGCAAAGGATAAGTCTGGACGAACTCTTATATAAAGCAAACCGCTCCCGAGGACACATGGCAATTATTGTCAAGCTAGTTTTCATCATGCTCATATGATTTGCGTTCGTTACTTTGATAATTTGATATGTGGGTGGACGGGTGCTTGGGTGATGTCCTTAATTGGACAAGCCTCCCACTTATAATTAACTCCTCTTGCAAGCGTCCACAACTAGGAAAGAAGAATTCAGATAAACCTAACAATAGCATGAAACACGTGGATCCAAATCAGCCCCTTACAAAGCAACACATAAACTAGGTTTAAGCTTCTATCACTCTAGAAACCCATCATCTACTTATTACTTGCCAATGCCTTCCTCTATGCCCAAATCATGTGAAGTGACATGTAGTTGACGTTCACATAACACCACTGGAGGAAAGATAACATACAACTCATCAAAATATCGAATGAATACTAGATTCACATGATTACTTACAACAAGACTTCTCTCATGTCCTTAGGAACAAACGTAACTACCCACAAAACATGTTCATGTTCATGATCAGAGGGGTATTAAATATCATTAAGGATATGAACATATGATCTTCCACCAAATAAACCAACTAGCATCAACTACAAAGAGTAATCAACACTACTAGCAACCTACACGTACCAATCTGAGGTTTTGAGGCAAAGGTTGAATAGAAGAGATAAACTAGGGTTTGAGAGGAGATGGTGCTGGTGAAGATGTTGATAAAGATTGACCCTCCCTTGATGAGAGGATCATTGGTGATGACGATGGCTTCGATTTGCCCCTCCTGGAGGGAAGTTTCCTCAGCAGAATAGCTTCGCCGAGCCCTAGATTGCTTCTGCTCAGGTTCCACCTCGAGACGGCAGCGCTTCATCCCGAAAGCTTCCTTATGATTTTTTTCTAGGTAAAAATCCTCCATATAGAAGAAGATGGGCTCCGGGGGCAGGTCAGGGGGGCCACAAGCTCAGTGGGTGCGCCCTGGGGGGTAGGGCCCGCCCCCAGGCTTGTGGCCACCTGGTGGGTCCCCTTCTGTTGTTTCTTCGCCAAATATTTTTATATATTCCAAAACAATTCTTCGCAAATTTTCAGGCATTTGGAGTTGTGCAGAATAGGTATCTCATATTTGCTCCTTTCAGGTCCAGAATTCCAGCTGCCGGCATTCTCCCTCTTCATGTAAACCTTATAAAATAAGAGAGAAAAGGCATAAGTATTGTATCTTAAAGTGTAATAACAGCCCGTAATATAATAAATATCGACATAAAAGCATGATGCAAAATGGAAGTATCAACTCCCCCAAGCTTAGACCTCGCTTGTCCTCAAGCGAAAGCCGAAATCGATAATCATGACCACAAGTTTAGAGATAGAGGTGTCGATAAAATAAAATACGGACATGAGGGAATCATGATTATCTTTAGAACAACAACATATTGTCATATAACTTCTTATGCCAAAGTGATAATTCATTCACAAAGTAAAGTATAGACAAAAAACTTTACTGAAAATTAACAAACTATGATCTCGGTCATTGAAGCAATTGCAAGTTATCATAACATCGGAAAGAGTCAATGTAAGAGCTTTTATTTAGCAAGTTCACATACTCAACCATTATTTAAATCTTTCATGATTGCTAACACTCACACGATACTTATGAGATCAAAGCTTCAACCAAACACATAGGAAGATAGGGGCTTGTAGTTTCCCCTCCCAACCATTTACCTCGAGGGTAACGTCAACAATTATAATTTATGAGCACCTACATCCGAGTGGGTATACAAGTCTAGATCATTCCCAACACACGGTGCTTGCCAAAAAGAGAAAATATAGAAGGAAGGGTGAAGATCACCATGACTCTTGTATAAAGGTAGAAAACAAAATAGATGATAGGCCCTTTCCAGAGGGAAGCAGAGGTTGTCATGCGATTTTATGGTTGGATGCATGAAACCTTAATGAAAAAGAATGTCACTTTATATTACCGCTTGTGATAGAGAACTTTATTATGCAGTCTGTCGCTTTTATCTTACATATCACAAGTTCGTATAAAGTTTATTTTCCTCACACTAAAAGATCATACGTATTTAGAGAGCAAACTTTTTATTGATTGCACCGATGATAACTTACTTGAAGGATCTCACTCAATCCATAGGTAGATATAGTGGACTCTCATGGCGAAATTGGGTTGATGGTTTATGGATGCACAAGTAGTATCTCTACCTAATGTAGAATTTTTGGCCAACATGGGATGAGAAGCAAGCTCAACATGTTGGAGGATCCATGATAATATAACTTATATTCGGATATAAGGGGACATAACACATTATGTTGTCTTCCTTGTCCAACATCAACTTATCAGCATATAATATTTTAATGAGTGCTCACAATCACAAAAGTTGTCCAAGATAGTGTATTTATATGTGAAGCTTCTCTTTCTTTATTACTTCCTATTAATTGCAAAAATGACCAACACTATGTTTGTTAACCCTCAATAAATTTCATGTGTTATACTTGTGAAGTCATCACTCTCCATAAGATTATTATATAATCATTTATCTCTTTTATTATATTTCTTTTCCAAGATCAAAACAAGAAAGCAAAGCCCTTGACTCAAAACTAATCTTTATTATATAACTCTCGCACTCGATTACATAGATAGAACATAAAGCAAAACTCAAAGACTAGATCATACTAAAACTTTTATTCTACTAGGTCAAGATTTAACCAAAAGGATCGAACTAAGGTAAACGATAAAGATAAAGATGTGATGGTGATATGATACCAGGGCACCTCCCTCAAGCTTGGCACAAGCGAATGGGAGTGCCCATAGCCATGTACTCAAGTCTCCTTCTTAGGAGGTGGTGGTGATGGTGTGGTAGCATTCTTCTTCTCCAGCTTGCATCTAAGGCTAAATCTTTCCTCCCTTAGATCATCATTATCTAGATCAAGCTTTAATACCCTTTTGCATAATGTCGCCTTGGTTTCCTGCAGAAAACGGGATGGGATAAATTGAACCTTAGATTTGTTTCCTTTGTTAGGAAGGCTCGACTTCTTGAATTCCACGTGCATATCTCCAGGTTGAGGTAGTGGATCTTCATCTTAATCAGAGCTATCGTCCCTTGTTTTCTCCATGTCGACGTCTTCCTCCTCATCCATTGTCCAACTGTAATGATCCATCTCCCCACAGACCTTTGGGTTCGCGATATAATCATCGACATAGCTCTCTCCCTCCGAATCTTGAGACGACATATTTTCAGATCTAACAGAGAAACAACATGAAACAAGAACAAAGGATTTCTCTGTGATACGATGGTCAAAACCTTTGGGAGATTATATAATGAATTTTTACCATGGAAAACAAGTATTCTGGGAGAAAACGGAGTCCGGAGGGCACACGAGTTGGCCATAAGCTTGGGAGGCGCGCCCCAAGGCTTGTCGCCTCCTCGTGCGCTATTTGGACTACTTCTTATTTTCCTAATTTTTAAATATTTCAAAACAGAGTAAAATTGCTTTTGAAAACTTTTGGAGTCGGTTTACTTACCGTATCACATACCTATTACTTTTTAGGGTTCTGGAGCGCTCTGGAAGGTTTCATTTATGTACTCCTCCGGTGTTATGGTATGAATAATATTAGTTTCAACATTTATGGGCGTACCTGAGATATAATGTTTGATTCTTTGCCCATCCACCACCTTAGGGTTATTGCCTTTGGCGTTGTTGATCTTGATGGCACCGGAACGATAAACTTCCTCGATAATGTAAGGACCTTCCCACTTAGAGAGAAGTTTTCGTGCAAAAAATCTTAAACAAGAATTGTATAGCAAGACATGGTCACCTACATTAAATTCCCGCTTATGTACTCTTTTGTCATGCCATCTTTTAACCTTTTCTTTAAATAGTTTGCCATTTTCATAGAATTGGGTTCTCCATTCATCAAGTGAGCTAATGTCAAATAACCTCTTTTCACCGGCAAGTTTGAAATCATAGTTGATCTCTTTGATTGCCCAATAAGCCTTATGTTCTAATTCAAGAGGTAAGTGACATGCTTTCCCATAAACCATTTTATATGGAGACATGCCCATAGGATTTTTATAAGTAGTTCTATAAGCCCATAATTCGTCATCAAGTTTCTTAGACCAATTCTTTCTAGATCTACTAACAGTCTTTTGCAAGATCAATTTTATTTCCCTATTACTTAATTCTACCTGACCACTGGACTGGGGATGATATGGAGATGCAATTCTATGGTTAACATCATACTTAGCACGCAATTTACGGAAAGCGCCATGAATAAAATGTGAACCACCATCAATCATTAAATATCCAAGGACTCCGAACATTGGGAAAATAACTTCTTTAAGCATTTTAATAGAGGTGTTATGATCAACACTACTAGTTGTAATAGCTTCTACCCATTTAGTAACGTAATCAACAACAACTAAAATATGAGTATGCCCATTAGAGGATGGAAAAGGTCTCATATAATCAAATCCCCAAACATCAAATGGTTCAATAACAAGTGAATAATTCATAGGAATTTCCTGACATATACTTATATTAATTACCAATTCTTTGATATTCATCACAAGACAAGACAAACTTACGAGCATCTTTGAAAAAATAGACCAATAAACCCCAGATTGTAATACCTTGTGTGCAGTTATGTCTCCAGCATGATGTTCTCTGTAAGCTTTGGAATGACACTTCCGTAGAATTGGTACTTATTCATGCTCAGGTATACAATGTCTAAGAACACCACCTATGAAAGTGCGTTATGTCGACTAGAGGGGTGAATAGGCGATTTTTACAAATTCGTCACTGAGGAAATTCTAAGTGAGGAATTTCCTAAGCAATGAAACACTAGCAGTGGAATAAGTACTCAAGTGCTAGCCTAACAGAGCAATAGCATAGTCATCATGACGAAATTAAAACAAGCATAGAGTACACGTAGCGTGAAAACAGGATAAGCAGGCTGAAGACATGACTGAAGAAATAGGGTTGAGGAAACAGAGAAAGTCTTCAGTCAAAGTCTTCAAACAGTAACGATCAGGTTCATCAACATATGAATGACGAAATGAAAGGGTTGAGGAAATAAAACTAGTAGCTTGGTGAAGATGATGATTTGGTAGACTAGTTCCAACTGTTGTGACAGTTGTATGTCTGGTTGGAGCGGCTGGGTATTTAAACCTAAGGACAGACAGTCCCAGACACACAGTTCTCACCGCATTCTCCTTGAGCTAAAGTCACACAGACCTCGCCCAATCACTCGTGGTAAGTCTTCAGGTGACTTCCAAACCTTCACATACTTGGTCACTTGGCGATCCACAATTCCTCTTGGACGCTCTAGACCATGACGCCTAACCGTCTGGAGGATACACAATCCTCAAAGGTAACAAGCGTCGGTTCCACACATGAACAATCTCTTCAGTGATGCTCAATCACTTTGGGTTGTAGGTGTTTGGGTTTTCCTCACTTGATGATTTTCGTTCAAGGTCCTCGAAGGTCGGGATGCTCTCAGTGACAAGTGTTAGTTTCTCTCGAAGCAACCAACTAGCTAGTGGTTGTAGGGAGCGGTGATACGTCTCCAACGTATTTATAATTTTCGATTGTTCCATGCTATTATATTATCTGTTTTGGATGTTTAATAGGCATTCATATGCTATTTTATATTATTTTTGGGACTAACCTATTAATCGAGGGCCCAGTGCCAGTTTCTGTTTTTTGCCTATTTTAGAGTTTCACAGAAAAGGAATACCAAACGGAGTGCAAACGGAATGAAACATTCGCAATGATCTTTCTTGGACCGAAAGGAACCAGAAGACTTGGAGATGAAGTCGGAGACGCAATGAGGTGACCACAAGGCAGGAGAGTGCACCCAGGGGGTAGGGCGTGCCCCTACCTCGTGGGCCCCTCGTAGCTCCCCTGACCTAGTTCCTTCGCCTATATATACTCTTATACCCTAAAAACATCCAGGAGAGCCACGAAACCACATTTCCATCGCCGTAACCTTATGTACTCGTGAGATCCCATCTAGGGGCCTTTTCTGGCATCCTGCGGAGGGGGACTCGATCATGGAGGGATTCTACATCAACACCATTACCTCTCCGATGAAGCGTGAGTAGTTTACCACAGACCTTCAGGTCCATAGTTATTAGCTAGATGGCTTCTTCTCTCTCTTTGATTCTCAATACCATGTTCTCCTCGATGTTCTTGGAGATCTATTCGATGTAATATTCTTTTGCGGTGTGTTTGCCAAGATCCGATGAATTGTGGATTTATGATCAAATTATCTATGAATATTATTTGGTTCTTCTCTGAATTCTTATATGCATGATTTGATATATTTGCAAGTCTCTTCGAATTACCGGTTTAGTTTGGCCTACTAGATTGATCTTTCTTGCAATGGGGAGAAGTGCTTAGCTTTGGGTTCAATCTTGCGGTGTCCTTTCCCAGTGACAGTAGTGGCAGCAAGGCACATATTGTATTGTTGCCATCGAGGATAAAAAGTCAGGGCTTTCATCATATTGCTTGAGTTAATTCCTCTACATCATGTCATCTTTCTTAATGCATTACTCCGTTCTTTAGGAACTTAATATTCTAGATGCATGTTGGATAGCGGTTGATGTGTGGAGTAATAGTAGTAGATGCAGAATCATTTTGGTCTACATGACACGGACGTGATGCCTATGTTCATGATCATTGCCTTAGATATCATCATAACTATGCGCTTTTCTATCAATTGCTCAGCAGTAATTTGTTCACCCACCGTAATATTTGTTATCTTGAGAGAAGCCACTAGTGAAACCTATGGCCCCCGGGTCTCTTTTCCATTATATTGAATCTCTTTTACATCTTACTAGTTTCCGATCTATTATTTTGCAATCTTTACTTTCTCATCTATAAACCAAAAATACCAAAAATATTTACTTTACTGTGTATATATCTCTATCAGATCTCACTTTTGCAAGTGACCGTGAAGGGATTGGCAACCCCTTTATCGGGTTGGGTGCAAGTTGTTGATTGTTTGTGCGGGTATTTGGTGACTTGTGAATTGTCTCCTACTGGATTGATACCTTGGTTCTCAAAACTGAGGGAAATACTTACGCTAATTTGTTGTATCACCCTTTCCTCTTCAAGGGAAAACCAACACAAGCTCAAGAGGTATCAAGAAAGATTTTTGGCGCCGTTGCCGGGGAGATCTACGTCAAGTCAAGCCATACCAAGTACCCATCATAAACTCTTCTCCCTTGCATTACATTATTCACCATTCGCCTCTCGGTTTCCTCTCCCCCACTTCTTAAATGATTTTCGAAAACATTTGCCTTTTCTTCGCCCCTCTCCGGTTCGTCTTCTTTCTGGTTGCTCGTTTGCTAGATTGGTTTGTTGCTACCATGTCTGAAACTGGGGAGGTTATCATTGAAAATCTTGAGGAAACACTTGAATCTTGTTCTTTGAATCATGAAACTGAAACTCCACCTAATTACAAAACAAAAATCTTTCGTGTGGGCGATGGTAATATTATTGGAAAAAGTGTTATCCAAGAATTCTTTGATTGCACAGGATCCATACCTATTAATAAAAAGTCTATTCTTCTTAAGACCAACTGCTATGCAGATGCCATTGTTATGCTCGTTGAGAAATTAGAAAGAAAATTTGTGCATATTCATCATGCTTTGCAAAAGGTGTTTTATGAACTTCCCAATATTAATCACCCAATAGCTAAAAAGATTGCCACCATTATCCTTATGCGTGAATTTGATTTTGTAATACAAGAAGCTAGGGATATTTTTGCTTTCTATAAAAATGATGTTGAACACCCTCCGATTACAGATATTCTTTATGATAAAGAAACCATGCGTAGTTTGGAAGCTAGAGATTATCAATCTTATAGTGAAAATCTTAGGAAGAGAGTTCCCTATCCCGAATATCTCAATATTTGTGCCTTGAGGCTTTTGAGGAGTTTGATCGGATTAATAGAGGAATTTATGTAGGATTCAATAGGGATTGGTTGAATAAAATGATGAAGGAACCCGTTAGAAATGAACTACGCATTTTATATGATGATATATATGGTGATGATCCCGACTATGGGTTTATGAATGTTAAAATTACCAATCAAAGTCCTTTCCATGATTTAAGTTCATATTCTAAAAGGGAAATAAAGGAAAGAATATATTTTCTAAGACGAGTTTTGGAGGATTTGATGAGAAAAGAATTGCATACCAAAGATGGCAATACCTAGATTTATTCGTGTTTTTATGCCTAGCTAAGGGCGTTAAACGATAACACTTGTTGGGAGGCAACCCAATTTTATTTTTGTTCTTTGCTTTTTGTTCCTGTTTACTAATAAATAATTCATCTAGACTATGTTTAGAAGTGGTTTTATGTTTTAATTAGTGTTTGTGCCAAGTAGAACCTTTAGGATAGCTTACGGTGATAGTTGTGTTGATCCTGCTGAAAATCAGAAACTTTTGCACTTAGTACATTAGTTTTTAAAATTCACAGAAATGTTATTTTGATCTGATTATTCTTTCTCTGGATTGGTAAATAAAGTTATCAGGTTTTCCTAATTTGGATGGATTTTTGGAGTTACATAAGTATTCGAGAGTTACAGATTTCTGTTTTTGACCGATTCTATTTTTCGCATGTTGTTTGCTTCTTTTGATGAATCTATGGGTAGTATCAGGGGGTATGAACCATGGAGAAGTTGGAATACAGTAGATATTACACCAATATAAATAAAGAATGAGTTTGCAACAGTACCTTAAAGTGGTGATTTATTTCTTATACCAACGGAGCTCATGAGATTTTCTGTCGAGTTTTGTGTTCTGAAGTTTTCAAGTTTTGGGTAAGGATTTGATGGACTATGGAATAAGGAGTGGCAAGAGCCTAAGATTATGGATTCCCAAGGCACCCCAAGGTAATATTCAAGGACAACCAAAAGCCTAAGCTTGGGGATGCCCCGGAAGGCATCCCCTCTTTCATCTTCGTCTATCGGTAACTTTACTTGAGGCTATATTTTTATTCACCACATGCTATGTGTTTTGCTTGGAGCGTCTTGTATGATTTGAGTCTTTGCTTTTTAGTTTACCACAATCATCCTTGTTGTACACACCTTTTGGGAGAGACACGTATGAATCGTGATTTATTAGAATACTCTATGTGCTTCACTTATATCTTTTGAGCTAGGCAATATTGCTCTAGTGCTTCACTTATATCTTTTTAGAGCACGGCGGTGGCCTTATTTTATAGAAATTGTTGAACTCTCATGCTTCACTTATATTATTTTGAGAGTCTTCTAGAACAGCATGGCAATTTGCTTGGGTTATAAAACTAGTCCTAAGATGATGGGCATCCAAGATGGATATAATAAAAACTTTCATATAAAGTGCGTTGAATACTATGAGAAGTTTGATTCTTTATGATTGTTTTGAGATATGAAGATGGTGATATTAGAGTCATGCTAGAGTCATGCTAGGATGCCGTAACGGGCTCCTGAGAGGTTTTTGGTGGCTACAGAGGCTTGCAGCGGCGGAACTCCCGATCTATCTTTGTTTTCGATGTTTTTAGGGTACGTAGGCTTATATAGGTGAAAGAAGTCGGTCGGGGGAGCCTCGAGGGGCCCACAAGAGTGGAGGGCGCGCCCAGGGGGGTGGGCGTGCCCCCCTATCTTGTGGCTTCCTCGATGCTTTTCTTACGTGAACTCCAAGTCTCCCGGATCATATTCTTCCTAAAAATCACGCCCCGAAGGTTTCATTCCGTTTGGACTCCGTTTGATATTTATTTTCTTTGAAATACTGAAACAGGCAATAAACAACAATATGGGCTGGGCCTCCGGTTAATAGGTTAGTCCCAAAAGTAATATAAAAGTGTATAATAAAGCCCGTAATCATTCAAAACAGGTAATAATATAGCATGAATGCTTCATAAATTATAGATACGTTGGAGACGTATCAGCGACCAGCTGAGGAACTTTGAACTTCTTGAATTTCTTCGAAGGTGGCTGAGACCAGTCAAAGTCCTGTTGGAAGTCCATTTCCTTGAGTTCTTTAGCACTGTAGAGATGTGAAAGAATAGCCCAAGTACGGTCGAAGTCTTCCTGCAGGTAATGGTGATTCTTCTTCACAATTGAAAGTGCAACTATCCCTAGGTGGTTTTGGTAATTCATAACAACATATAGCTCATTGAGCTAATGCTATTCCAAGACTATTATTTCAGAAAAGCTCAATGAATGGCATGGCATGGATGATGAAAGTGGATCCCTCAAAATATCAAGGACAAAGGATTGGCTCAAGATCAAAAGCTCAAGACTCTTCATTTTACATTTTAGTGATCCAAGATCACATTGAGTCATAGGAAAAGCCAATACTATCAAGGAGGGATGAGGTGTTGCTTAATGAGCCTCTTGCTTCAAGTGCTTAGTGATATGCTCCAAATACCCTCAACTACTTTCTCACGTCCTCATATGACCTAAACCAAAAGTCAAAATCGGTCACACCGATTCTTTCTATCCGGCGCCACCGAGTTCAAATGTCATAGCCACTGCCACAAACCCTAGGCAAATCGGTCTTATCGATAGGGATCTCGGTCGCACCGAGATGGGATTGTAATCTCTCTGTTTCCCTTCATAATGTTTCGGTCTAACCAAAGTGAGCGATCGGTCCCGCCGAGATTGCAATGTAAACTCTCTGTTTCCCTTTTGTAACATTTCGGTCTCACCGAAAAGAGCAAATCGATCCCACCGAGTTTACCTGACCAACTCTCTGGTTAGCTAATTACCAAAATCGGTCTCACCGAGTTTGTGTAATCGGTCCCACTGAGATTATGTTATGCCCTAACCCTAACCATACGGTCCTACCGAGTTGCATGTCGGTCCCACCGAAAATCCTAACGGTCACTAGGTTTACTGAATCGGTCCGACCGAGTTTGTTGATTCGGTCCCACCGAGTTTGGTAAATTGTGTGTAACGGTTAGATTTTGTGTGGAGGCTATATATACCCCTCCACCTCCTCTTCATTCGTGGAGAGAGCCATCAGAACAAACCTACACTTCCAACTTACCATTTCTGAGAGAGAACCACCTACTCATGTGTTGAGGCCAAGATATTCCATTCCTACCATATGAATCTTGATCTCTAGCCTTCCCCAAGTTGCTTTCCACTCAAATCTTCTTTCCACCAGATCCAAATCCTATGAGAGAGAGTTGAGTGTTGGGGAGACTATCTTTTGAAGCACAAGAGCAAGGAGTTCATCATCAATGCACCATTTGTTACTTCTTGGAAAGTGGTGTCTCCTAGATTGGCTAGGTGTCACTTGGGAGCCTCTTACAAGATTGTGGAGTTGAACCAAGGAGTTTGTAAGGGCAAGGAGATCGCCTACTTCGTGAAGATCTACCGCTAGTGAGGCAAGTCCTTCGTGGGCGACGAGCATGGTGGGATAGACAAGGTTGCTTCTTCGTGGACCCTTCGTGGGTGGAGCCCTCCGTGGACTCGCGCAACCGTTACTCTTCGTGGGTTGAAGTCTCCATCAACGTGGATGTACAATAGCACCACCTATCGGAACCACGACAAAAACATATGTGTCTCCAATTGCGTTTGAATCCTCCAAACCCTTCCCTTTACTTTCTTGCAAGTTGCATGCTTTAATTTCCGCTGCCTATATACTCTTTGCATGCTTGCTTGATTTGTGTGATGATTGCTTGACTTGTCCAAAGATTGCTAAAATCTGCCAAACTCTAAAATTGGGAAAAGGTTAAGTTTTTATTTGGTCAAGTAGTCTAATCACCCCCTCTAGACATACTTCATGGTCCTACAAGTGGTATCAGAGCCAGGTTTCCATTTGCTTTGATTTCCATAGCTTTTGGTGGTCATAGCCTTGGTTTCACAACCTAGGAGAGTATGGCGTCTAGCGAGGGAAATTATCACCATAGAGGTCCTTACTTTGATGGTACTAATTTTGCTAGTTGGAAACATAAGATGAAAATGCATATTCTCGGACATAACCCCGCCGTTTGGGCTATTATTTGTATTGGCTTGCAAGGTGAATTCTTTGATGGGAGAGAGCCGAACTGTGAAGCTAATGCGGATGAATTGAAGATGCTGCAATACAATGCTCAAGCTTGTGATATCATCTTCAACGGGTTGTGCCCCGAAGAATTCAACAAAATCAGCCGTCTTGAGAATGCAAAGGAAATTTGGGATACTTTGATTGATATGCATGAAGGTACTAACTTCGTCAAGGAATCCAAGCTGGATGTGCTCCAAAGTCAGCTTGACAAGTTCAAGATGAAGGATGGTGAAGGTGTCGCTGAAATGTACTCTAGGCTTGTTCTTATCACAAATGAGATTGCCGGCTTAGGGAGTGAAGAGATGACCAACAGATTCATCATCAAGAAGATCCTAAGAGCATTGGATGGAAAGTATGATACCGTGTGCACATTGATCCAAATGATGCCAAACTACAAAGATCTCAAGCCAACAGAAGTCATTGGAAGAATTGTTGCTCATGAGATGTCACTCAAGGATAAGGAGGAACTTCACAACAAGTCAAGTGGTGCTTACAAAGCCTCATGTGAAGCCCCCAAATCATCAAGTGAGAAACAAACCTTCAATGAAGAATTGAGCTTAATGGTGAAGAACTTCAACAAATTCTACAAGAGTAGAAGCAAAGAAAGAAGCTCCAAGTCAAGGTCCTACAATGACAAAAGATCTTCTAGTCGAGAGCGCAATTGCTACAATTGTGGGAGACCCGGACACTATTCCAATGAGTGTACGACACCCTACAAAAGAAGAGAAGATTCTCCAAAAAGAAGAAGCAAAAGATAAGAATCACCACCAAGAGAGAGGAGGAGTAGAGATGATCATTATGAACGAAGACCCTCACGGAGAAGCAAAGATTCGGAAAGGAAGGACAAGTCATCAAGGAGCTACACAAAACAAAGACATCAAGCTCATGTTGGTGAATGGGTATCCGGCTCCGACTCCGACAATCACTCCGAGAGAAGATATCACTCTGACTCCGAATATACTCAAGATGAAGGTGTTACCGGTCTAGCACTTGTGTCAACCAACTCCTACGACATATTTGACTCACCAAATGAAGGAATTGGAAGATGCTTCATGGCCAAAGGTCCAAAGGTAACACATCCCGAGTATGTTGATTTCAATAGTGATGGAGATGACTTGCTAGGTGATGATGATTTACTTGTTGACAACTCTAGTGATGAATACTATGATGAAATGTCAATTAATCATGCTAATCAAGATAAAACGAATGACAATGATAAGGAGAAGATTGAGCTTCTAACTAAAGAACTAAACACTCTTAAGTTAGCTCATGAAACTATCTTCGAAGATCATCGAGAACTTTTAAGGGCTCATGAGAAGTTACGCTTTGAAAAGCTCAATCTTGAGCAAGAGCATGAGTTCTTAAAAGCAATCAATGATGATCTCCGTAAGAAAAGTTCTTCTTACATTGCCAAGCATTTACTCTTATCTACTTACATGCCTCAAGTCAAATCTAGTAACAAGTACAAGAAAGATCCTTCCTCTAGTAGTAACAATAATTATGCTAAATCAAATATTGTTGCTTCTAGTAGTTCTATTGATTCCACTAACGATTCTCTTAGCCAAGTTACACTTGAGCAAGAAAATAGCTTATTGAAGGGAATTATAGAGAAAGGTGTATACAAGAGCCTTGCTGGGAGTAAGCAATTCAAGGAAATTGTGCGCAAGCAAGGAAGGCACCGGAAGAATCAAGGTGTTGGTTTTGAACGAAAGTTCAATACCAATGGAGTTGAGTGGGAAGAAGATCAATACCCCAAGATGAAGTTTGTTCCTCAACAAGAGAAGTACGATCCTACTTCCTTCAAGGGAACACAAGTACAAGATGATCTTCCACCACAAGACCACAAGAACAAAGGCAAAGACAAGCTTCAAGAGGAGATTGATGCATTTGAGGAAGAACCTAAAGCCTTGGTCAAGTGGGCTCCCAAGACTACGTCAAGTTCTACTTCATCAAGTACAACTACAACTCCAAGGATTCCCATCAAGATGATGTGGATCCCGAAGAAGAAGAACTAGAGAGTTCTTGAGGGTGAATCCGCCAACATTCTTCACTCATATCATTATGGCAAGGACAAGTGCAATCAACTTCCACATCTTGCACTAGTTCAAGGAGTCACAAACCCTCATGTTGGTAAGGCAAGGGACAAGGTAACCTAATGATTTCATGGACATCATCTTGTGTGTGCATCACTCTATGTCTATGGATATTCTTGTTTGTTCCTTGTGGGACTAACCCATGTAGGTATGTTGAAAGTGCAACTCACTCCAAAGGATTGCTCCAAATGATCTACATCAACATTGAGCATCCACATCTTCAACACCTACATGAAGTCATCATCGACAAAACCCAAGGTTAGTTCATCCCTCTAAAAGGGGATCTCACATTTAGGGGGAGCTTAACTCTAAGAATTGAGTCAAAGCAACTCTAATGGTGTGAACACATCAATGCATTATGTAAAAGTGGTAACCCCACTTGAGCTTAAACGATGAGTATGACCTATGATCAAATGTTCTCATTTGACTCCTAAGTCAATATACTCATATATAGATGACCTAGTCATCGCCAATTGTTTGATAGATGCTAGAATTGGTTGTGCATGCTTTGCCACATATTTCATTTGCCATTCTACTGTGTGAGCATGTTGGTTGCATACTTTACTCATTCGAGGACATCCACTTGTTGCTTTGATTGTTTGGGTTCTTTTCTTTTTGCCAAGTGGATGGACAAGAATGCCTAAGAACTTTCTTTAGCTATCTATGCTTTTCTCGTCTCAAACTCTATTCATGCTACATCACAAAATTTGATCAAGTCAGATTCGAACCACTCTGTGTGAGGAGCACTTGGAGTCCCCGATTCGTTAGAGAGTTAAACTTCCAAAACTTCTTTGTGAATCTCGGTCTGACCGATTCCTCCATTTCGGTCCCACCAAGATGACTAAGTCAATCTAGGTTTTCAATCTCGGTGCAACCGATTTGAATTTTTCGGTCACACCAAGTTGTTGTAAATGTATATAGTTATGCATCTCGGTGCCACCGAGTTGTTCCACTTGGTCACACCGACAGGGTCGGGCTATATATGCTCACAGGCAAAAATTTGGAAATTTCTCCAAACCCCTTCGCCCGCGCATTGCTCGCTCTGCCTCCAGGGTCTCCGGTTCGTCTCCTCGTTGCCAGCCGCCTCCTGTCGCTGGTCTCCGTCGTCGTCAACGGATTTCACCCCCGCTGTTGCCGCCGTAGCGAGTTCATCACCAACTAGGGTATGGACCCGATCACAGTGCTATCCTCGTTTGGTTTCTAGTACATTGTGTTCATTATGTATCTTGCCACGATTGAAACACTCCTATCTAGTCGATACAATCCTTAGAATAGGTGCGATTTGAGAATTTAGGGTTAGGTTTCTGCCGAAACCATCTCGGACCCACCGAGTTGAAAAAATCGGTCCCACCGATTTGGCTAACGCCATTGCACTAGTAACTCTCGGTCTGACCGAGAATTACAAATCGGTGTGACCGATTTTAGAACTTTGTGAAACCCTAGCAGTCTCGGTGCCACCAAACTGTGACTCGGTCTCACCGAGTTTAGCGGTTTAGGTTCCAAAACTGCTTCGGTATCACCGAGTTTAAAAATCGGTTGATCCGAAATGCTTTCTATGGAAAACTAAAATTGAGTTTTTGAATCATTCTTTTGCAAAAATCTCTGCATTTTGTGATGCTCATCCATTCTATCTCATCTATAACTATTCACAGGGTCAGCAGTCAGTGATTTGCAGCATGTCAGACCAAAGTGATAGTCAGAACAAGTCAGAAGAGCAGATTCACATGAGTAGGGCACTAGTCCCTCAAGTTCTTCAGATGAAGGCAGCAGGAGCACCCCAAGCAATCTGCCTAAAGCTGCCACCAGGACAAGGAAGAAGAGAACCTCAGAATCTGAGAATGAGGATTATATGGCAGAAGAAGATGAGGATACTTCCAAGAAGGTAGTGCTCAAAAAGGAGTATGGCTCAGCAAAGACCACTAAGCCTGGACTTAATAGGAAGGTCCCTGCCAAGAGGACACCTATGCTGAAGGTTAGAGGATCAACTCAAATACCTGAAAAGCCTGATCCCAAAGAGCCTGCTGCTGCTGAAGGAAAGAAAAGGAAGGAAAGGGTCAAAAAGACCATAGCCAGAGTTGTTGGGCAACCTTCAATGATGGAAGAGGAAGAAGAGGTTGCTGCACGAGCACCCAAGGCACAAAAGCTGATGGGTGATGCTATAAAATCAGGGGGTGCAACATCAAAGCCCAAAGAAGCACCCAAAGCTGCCCCCAAGCCCAAGATTGCACCAAAGAGGAATACCAGGAGTATTCCAGCTGCTGAGAAGAACAAGGCCCCAATGCCTGAAGTTGTTGATGAGGAAGAGGATGAAGGACAAGTCCCGATGAAGCTAAAGCCCAAGATTCCAGACCACAATGATGCTCATCCTGTGGCCGAGGACATGAATATCAGGAGAGACTCAGGGTTGAGGCTATGGAGAATGACAGATCCATATGCCACCAGGAGAAGGACTGCTGTTGATTACAAGTTCCATACAAAGGAACAACAGGACTTCTATGAGACAATCTTGTTGGACAAGAAGCCCATAGTGTGTGATATGAGGTGGGTCGACTGGACCTACATGAAGGAGAATGAAGAACACTATCCTGGAGTGTGTGACAGTTTTGAAGCTTATGGAGTTGCACATTTTGTTGGGCAGAAGCTCACCAACTGGAATGATGAACTCATTATGCAATTCTACTCCACAGCACACTTCTATCCAGATGGCAGGATAGTTTGGATGTCAGAAGGTACGAGGTACCAGTCAACCATAGAGGAATGGGCTAGTCTGATCAATGCCCCCAAGGAGAGTGAAGATGACTTGGATGTCTATGCCAAGAACAAAATGGGACACAATACTATGTCACATATGTACAAGGAGATCCCAGACAAAGCTCTTGAGACTTTCTCGTTTGGGTCAGTTCACTTTCTTCTGTCAGGGTTGCCTACGATCAACTGGATCCTAAGGCACACTCTTTTGCCCAAGTCAGGTGACCAGAGCATGATCGGAGGGCACGCAATCAACTTGCTGCATATATTTGATGTGCCACAGAAATTCAAGGTCATGAGCCTTATGGTTGAGACCATTAAGAGGACAGCAGCAGACCAGAAGAGAAGTTGTGGATATGCCCCACAATTCAGGAGTTGATTAACTCAAAGATGGGCACAGGAAAATATATGTTGGATAAGGAACACTTTGCACTTTATCCAGACTTTGAGGACAACCAGGTTGTCATGAATGAGAATGAACCATCATCAGTGCAAGCTCAAGAGAAGAAGGAGAAGGCAAGGAAAGAGAAGGCTGCCAAGATGCCAACTCAAGAGGAGGCATCTGAGTACTTTTTGAAGAACAAGTAGGAGCAGCTTGGTTACTTGATAGCATCAACACTGAGGATTGAGAAGGGGTTGGCCACCCTAACTCAAAACTAGGAGAGCCTGGAAAGAATCATGGAACAAAAATTCTATGATCTAGATGTCAAAGTAACTGAGATTCAGTCTGTTGTGGAGCAGCTTCAGGAAGACATGCAGGAGAGGAAGGGCAAGACAACCACTGATGCATTTGCCAGAGTGCCTAGAGCTCAGAGGTCAGCTGCAGTGCCTGTGACAGACACTAGAGCCACATCATCTGCACCAGCAACAGCTCCTACAGCTCCAGGGCAATCAACTCCAGCACCAACTCCTCCAGCTCCATCTACATCGACTAAAGCCTTCGTTCTTGGAGTTCTCCGGACACCACCACCTGAAGATCAAGCCTGAGAGTCGATCTAGCTCTATGCATTTTCTATGAACTTTTTGGTAACTTGTTGCCAAAGGGGAAGAAAAATGTATAGATCATAGGCTTCGAGAGAGAGTGTGTTGCTTTTGTTCTCTCTTGCTTTGGTGGTTAAACTTTGTTTGCTTTTGATTGCTTGAGATACTATGCTATTATCTGTGAGACATTGATGATCATGTGTTTGATCATAAGCTACACTTATGCCTGTTTGATGATATTATCTTACCTATCCTTATATGATCATTCGCTTTGCTTGGTGATGAGTGCATGCATTCAATCTTTATTATTTTGAGCGCTCCACCAAGATGTATGTGACATGGAAGAGTAACCCATGAGCCTAATTCCTTGTGCATTTGCAGTCCAAAGCAAATCTTAAACTATGCACAAATTTAGGGGGAGCTCTTTCTTATCACATATTTCTCAAAGCAACGATGTTTTTCAATCTTATTATCATTTGTCGAAGCTTTGATCTATATGTTGTCATCAATTACCAAAAAGGGGGAGATTGGAAGTGCAACTATCCCTAGGTGGTTTTGGTAATTCATAATAACATATAGCTCATTGAGCTAATGCTATTCCAAGACTATTATTTCAGAAAAGCTCAATGAATGACATGGCATGGATGATGAAAGTGGATCCCTCAAAATATCAAGGACAAAGGATTGGCTCAAGCTCAAAAGCTCAAGACTCTTCATTTTACATTTTAGTGATCCAAGATCACATTGAGTCTATAGGAAAAGCCAATACTATCAAGGAGGGATGAGGTGTTGCTTAATGAGCCTCTTGCTTCAAGTGCTTAGTGATATGCTCCAAATACCCTCAACTACTTTCTCACATCCTCATATGACCTAAACCAAAAGTCAAAATCAGTCACACCGATTCTTTCTATCCGGCGCCACCAAGTTCAAATGTCATAGCCACTGCCACAAACCCTAGGCAAATCGATCTTACCGATAGGGATCTTGGTCTCACCGAGTAATCTCTCTGTTTCCCTTCGTAATGTTTCGGTCTAACCGAAGTGAGCGATCGGTCCCACCGAGATTGCAATGTAAACTCTCTATTTCCCTTTTGTAACATTTCGGTCTCACCGAAAAGAGCAAATCGGTCCCATCGAGTTTACCTGACCAACTCTTTGGTTAGGTAATTACCAAAATCGGTCTCACCGAGTTTGTGTAATCGGTCTCACCGAGATTACGTTATGCCTTAACCCTAACCATATCGGTCCTACCGAGTTGCATGTCGGTCCCACCGAAAATCCTAACGGTCACTAGGTTTACTGAATCGGTCCGACCGAGTTTGTTGATTCGGTCCCACCGAGTTTGGTAAATTGTGTGTAACGGTTAGATTTTGTGTGGAGGCTATATATACCCCCCCACCTCCTCTTCATTCGTGGAGAGAGCCATCAAAACAAACCTACACTTCCAACTTACCATTTCTGAGAGAGAACCACCTACTCATGTGTTGAGGCCAAGATATTCCACTCCTACCATATGAATCTTGATCTCTAGCCTTCCCCAAGTTTCTTTCAACTCAAATCTTCTTTCCACCAGATCCAAATCCTATGAGAGAGAGTTGAGTGTTGGGGAGACTATCTTTTGAAGCACAAGAGCAAGGAGTTCATCATCAACGCACCATTTGTTACTTCTTGGAGAGTGGTGTCTCCTAGATTGGCTAGGTGTCACTTGGGAGTCTCCTACAAGCTTGTGGAGTTGAACCAAGGAGTTTGTAAGGGCAAGGAGATCACCTACTTCGTGAAGATCTACCGCTAGTGAGGCAAGTCCTTCGTGGGCGACAGCCATGGTGGGATAGACAAGGTTGCTTCTTTGTGGACCCTTCGTGGGTGGAGCCCTCCGTGGACTCGCGCAACCGTTACCCTTCGTGGGTTGAAGTCTCCATCAACGTGGATGTACGATAGCACCACCTATCGGAACCACGACAAAAACATCCGTGTCTCCAATTGCGTTTGAATCCTCCAAACCCTTCCCTTTACTTTCTTGCAAGTTGCATGCTTTAATTTCCACTGCCTATATACTCTTTGCATGCTTGCTTGATTTGTGTGATGATTGCTTGACTTGTCCAAAGATTGCTAAAATCTGCCAAACTCTAAAATTGGGAAAAGGTTAAGTTTTTATTTGGTCAAGTAGTCTAATCACCCCCCCTCTAGACATACTTCAAAGTCCTACAACAATGTTTTGAGTGATTGTCATGTTCTGAAGAATTGCACCAAACTGATGCGTGACCCACTTGTGATTTCGATCAACTTTTTGGTGAGGACTGAGTAGAAGTTCACGATCAGCCATTACAAGCAGAGCAGTGACTTGAGGATTTTGCTTTGAAGCTTTGGCGGTAGAATCCTGTGTTGCAGAGTCATCATTGGTGGACTATGAGGCAGCCTTGCAAAACTGACCATCCAATGGATGAGTGCCTTCATCAATAACAGTTGCTTTGCCCTTCTCATCAGCTGAGGAAATAGTCCTTTTGAGGACTTCAATAGGTGGCAAATAGCTGAGATGATTTTGAAAATTAGCCTTGTAATGAATTAAAGACCTTGATCTGATGAATTTCATGATCCAGGGAGCATAAGGCTTCAACTCAAAAGGTGACAGAGAAGCATTGGCCAAAGTCCTCATGAATAAATCGTGGTAGTTGATAGGAATATCATGCATGATATTGAAAAGAAGATTCTTCATGATGCCAACAACCTCTTCTTCATCAAAGTTATGGCCCTTGATTGGACTGATGGTTTTGGTCAAGATGCGATAAACTGTCCTTGGCACATAAAGCAATTCCTTCATGAGGAATGTGGACCATGGAGCTTGGCCAACCTTCAAAGGCTTCATTAGCACTTGCATCAAATGATTTGAGAGTTTAGGTTCCTCATAGAGGAGTAGTGCACCTTCAATGGGAGGACTGACTGGGACGGCGTGAAGCAATTCAGAGGCCGGTGCTTTGCAATGAGTATTTTCAGACATCCAGTCAAGCACCCGTGAATTCACATCTTGCATATTTCCAGTGAGGTGCAGTGTTGCGTAGAATTGAAGAATGAGTTCTTCATTCCAGTCATGGATGTCAGTGCAGAAGTTTAAGAGCCCATCGTCATGAAGAACACTCAGGACAGGTTGGAAGCAAGGAAGTGATTCCATATCCACGTGAGGAATTTGTTGATGCTCAAGTACCTTGTCCTTATCAAATAGGATTGAAGAATAAAAGTTCATCTGACTGGTTGTCCAAAAGCGCTTCATAAAAGTCTTGCATAGTCATAGGGATTGTAATCCGTGAAGAAATGATGCTCAACAAAGAAATCAACAGTTTGAATTTCTGCTTCTTTGTATGAGGATTTTGTGGCTTGGGCTGAAGATTAACAGTTGAAGTCTTCACAACCTCTTGTTGCACAACCTCAGGAGCCACAAACTGAGGACTTTCAGCGGCAAATTCATCAGCAGCAGTCTTGGCCTCCATTTCTTCAACATTAGTAGCTGGAACTTCTTCTGGAATAGAATGAAGTGAAGTTTGTCGTTCATCAGATCCAGTATGAATTTATTCAGTTTGAACTGGGGACTGAGGAATCTGATGTAGAGGTGTGGTCAAGGTGAATTGGGAGGATGTCTTTCCCAATAATCATCATTCAGAACTGGTGTAGTAGACCCAATATCCACATCCCGATCTTCTTCATCAATTTATTCAACGCCTGCCTCTTCAGCTGTGAACTGAGGCATGGACGATGATACCAACGGAGTTGAAGGGATATTATCCACTTTAGTTTCTTCATCCAACTGCTCTGAAGTAGCATCAGAGGGATTTCTTCATCACTGGCATCTAGAATGACATATTCCTCACTAAAGGGAACAATCTCCTTTGATGACATGCTGGAGAGAGAGGAACAACATCAATGAGGTTGGTGTATGAACTCGTCAAAGTCTTCACTTTCTTAGGAGCTGAAGACTCTGAAGTTGCTGATGCTTTTCTTTTCTTCACTGCTACACTCTCCGCAGCTTTGGTCTTCTTCGCTTCTGATGTAGAAGGAAGGTTGATATTTTTCATCTGTGATGACTTTGCAGGAGGAGCAGATGAAATTGGTTCAGTTTCTTTAGGCACAACTGATGTAGTTGCCCTGGTAGGTTCAGATTCTTCAGGCACAGTAGCAGATTCTTCAGCTAGCCTGGGTTGTTTTTCAGGCGCAACATTGGTGGTTGCCCTGGCAGTTTCTTCAGGAGCTATAATTTCTTCAGCCCTGGTACTTTGGAGTGACATAACGATATTTCCTCCATTCTCTTGCCCATCTTATTTCAATCCACTGAATGTGCACTTTGCGCTGATTTTTGTTCTCCTTGCCCTGAGTGGCTTCACCAGGAGTGCAATATTCATCATAGATGTCTTCATGGATTTCAAATGCTGTATTTGTTTCAGGCCTGTTTTCCTCCTTTCTGAGGACGTTTACCATCAGCCATTTTCTGCACTTGAGGATTTTGGACAATCGAAGTTTCTGAGGAGGTATGCAATCTGTCTTCGACGAACGCTGCAAATGAGTTAAGTTGATGACAACCTAGTGATTCAGCAGCGGACATGTGTACCTGTGAACATAGTATAGGTGGGAAGAATTTGGAGATGTCATATGCGTTCTTAGAATTTTTGTTTAAAAAGGAATCAAGTTTGGGGAATTAGACCATGGGTGTCTTGAGGAATTTCACTAAGCATTCTTCTCTTAGGTTCCAGAGTTGTATAGATTGAAAATCCACACAATTGAGGAATCTTGAAGAAAAACACATCTTAGAGAAACAAATCAAGAACAGATGCAACCAGGTGTTTAAGGATATGGAAGTTGAAGAATAAACACCTTTTGAAGATTTTGTGGAAATCATCAGAATCAACAAGGGTAGTAAAAACAAACGTTATTTACCCTTGACAAAGAACACGGCGAACTGGGAGTAGAAGTGGAGAAGGTCATCAGTCCAGATCTCACACACCCTAACTTGGCAGTGACAGACAGCTACGGTGGCGGCGGAGGTGAAGATTTCCGCGGCCGGTGCGAGTACGAAGGCGACGAGGTCAAGGCAGTGAAGCTCTTCCTCATCGGCGATGATGGAGAGTGGTGGTGGCACTAGGTCGGAGAGATCGAGCGAGGGGAGTGAGATCGAGCGGAGTAAATGAGGTCTGAAGAGGGCAAGGGGTATTTATAGCCGAGGTGAGAAATCGTTCGTCCGAGGAAATTGGACGAACGTGCCCCTGACCCTTGCCATCCTAGCGACATGTGTCACCCACATAGTGAGAGGTGAAGATCGTGTTAGATCGTGGGTGAATATTTTAATCCTGTCGTGGGATATAGAACGATTTGAGCGGCAAAAAGGCGAAGTTTAGATATAAAAATTTTAATGTTTCATTTGCAGATTCTTCAGTTGTCAAGGACACAGTGAAGATTTTGAACGGGTTTCAAGTAGAACGCACATGAAGAATTTGTGAACGCACTGGGTTGAGTTTAGTATAGAAGGGGAACGGGTCCAATCACATTCACTAGAAGAAAAAGCAAAATGAAGAATTAGCAATAAGTGAATGCTATAGAGGACATGAAAACTTTATATATATAGGGTGAATCTATTCTGCTAACACCCTTAAGACCCTTATTCTGCTAACACCTAACCTTATTCTGCTAACAATTCCGTACCAGTCAACCCAACTAGCTCCCTCTTCCTCCCCCATGCTCAAGCCCCCACCTCCCCACCCGCGACCCGACCAATCCTCCCCCCTTCTCCGCTGCGGCGCGGCCCTCCCGAGCCGCCGCACTACCTTCTCCGGCCAGAGCCGCCGCCCGACCCTTTCCACCTTCCTACCTTCGACAGCTACCTACCACCGGCACCCGACCAACCTCCAGCGCCACCGCGAGCCACCGCCGCTTTCCTCCTACAACGCAGATGCCCCCTCCCCTACCTAGCGTGTCGTCGGCGGTCAGATCCTAGAGCCCCGTGCTGGCTACCTCCCGGCGAGGCCTCCTCCACCAGATCCGGCCGCCATGGCATCGGTGCGGCCACAAACCGATCCAGCCATCAACCACCGCCCACCTACACTGCCCCTTTCTTCCCGTCATTCAATCCCCGCGGATCTGGCCCGTGCTGCTGTGCACTGCCCGGCGATGGATGGAGCCCCACCTCCTCTGCAGTTCGGTGGGATCTTGGTGGTGCTCATCAGCGAGACCTCGGCCTCGACCTCAACCAGGAGATGCTCCCCGGCGCACCGGCCTCCCCCCACCAAGCCTCGCCCCTCGTCTACCTCGCGGCGGCCCACGCGGGTGCAGTTCGCCCCCTGCTTCCCGACATGGTTAGGTCGCACTGGCGCTGCAGTGCGGTTCCCACGCGCGTGTTGTTTGAGCCGCGCTGCAGTGCGGTTCCCACGCGCGTGCTGTTTGAGCCGCCCCTCTCCAGTGCGGCTAGCCTCTCCCCCGCAATAGTTTGGAAGAAGTCAGGGGCATGGTGTGCAGTTCGATGGAGCACGCCATGGAATTCAACAACCGCAGGTCAGGTACGACTGCCCCTTGCCTCAAACGAGGGAACGGCCATGGCCTCCTCCTTTCTTCGTCGTCGTAGGTGCAGGCCACCGCAAAAACCGACCCGCGACCCCCTCCACTCCTCCTCTCCCTGATGTTCTTCACCGACAGCGAGCAGTGCAGGATGCTCCGTGACGTAGATCAGCTTGTTCGTCCTCTCTGGGATGAGGAGCAGGGCATCACTGATTCGCTGGTGCAGTCCGCACAGCAGGCGCGCGCAGCCAACGTCGATTCCCCATGCAGTGCACTTCTGTGCTGTAGGGTGAGCATCGTGGGGATCCCAGTGAGTTGTCCATGTGAGCACCTCCTAGTGGATTCATCCATAGCCTGTAGGTCAGTACGCGATGGCCCACCTCCCCCTGGTTGGTGTTGGACGCGGACGACCATTGGTGAACGAAGCCTTGCCGTGGTCCAGCTAGACATGGAGGACAGCAGCTGCTCGAGCCGTGCTGCCCAGGCCCCGTATCGTGGTCCTCCTCTCCTCATCTGCTGCGGGAACAACACCGGCAAGGCCTGCAAAAAAATAGGACGACAGGCAGTGACATAGACGTGCAGCTCGCTGGTCATGGTGCGCGATTCTGGCTGTGCCGACAAGCAGTACATGGCCACGCCTGCGTCCTAGTGGTGCAGTCCGGTGTCCGCGGAACATGCAACTCGCTAGCTCAGTGCACGCGGTTCTGGCGGCACGGGAAAGCAGTACAAGGCCACGCCCGTGTCCGAGTGGTGCAGCTGGGTGCTCTTGTCCGTGCAGTTTGCTGTTGTATTGGACGGCAATGGCAACAAAAGCTTGGTCCCCGGTGAGCTCCTTGGAAATCTCCCTATTTTGTTTCTTGCCTGAGTTATCATCTTCAGTTTTTTTAGATTTGATGCTCACATACCCTGTTAACGCCATCCATCATTTTTATGCCTATGTTTTCTGCAGCTAGACTAGGAACATAAGGAACCGATTGCATCTTGTTGATGGAAAAGAGGTAATAATACAAGGAGTTCTTCAGACCGGGTAGTGTTGTCACCTGAGAAGGGGGAGTTCTGGCTGAACATGAACACGATAGGTAGTTGCTCAGTTTCAGATATTGGATTCAGTTACAGCCACATCAACGATTCAAATAAATTCTCACAAAAGATGTGGAACCCAAGCCTGTATAAAGGTTACGTGCATGCATTGCTAGGCTGCTAGCCCCTTGGACTTGTGGAGCCATGGGCAGGGCATGTGAAGCATCGGCCAAATTGTTCGTGGCTAAACTACACTCTTTTGTTTTGTTTAGACTAAGCACACTCTTCTTAGATAATCTGTATTCTCAGCCCCACGTCAAGCGCACACGCTCTTTTGTTTTCTTTTACTGTTATTTTGTCTATGCAATTCTTAGAAGGGAAGGCATCAAACAGGGGCGTTCGACGGGCGAGCTGCTCCCGCCCGAGGCATCAAACAGGGGCGTTCGACGGCGAGCTGCTCCCGGCCGACTGCAAGGACAAAGGCCGTGTGCCCGCGCGGGTGCAGTTCGCTCTGCTTCTCGATGGGGTTCGCTTGCCCCGGTGCTGCAGTGTGCCTGGAGGTTTTCTTCTCCTCGGGTGCGTGAAGGTTTGGCCATCATGCAGGCATGGACATGCAGTTCACCGGGACCGATAGAAGAAAGAAAATCATTTTTTTAATTTTCACTTTGTTTTTGCGAGAAAAAGTGTAAAGGTATATAAAATAGATGCAGTCCATTGGTGCACTCCTTGCGGCTCGCGCAGCTCGTGTTTGAAGTTTTTTTTTCTATTTTTTGACTTGTTTTCTAAAATGTGAATGTTGAAACCATGATGCAGTTTTCACTGTTAAAAAACCTTGGTGGTTTGCTTTGGAAAAAACAGACCGTGTAGTCTAGACGACATGAAAAAAAAGACAAAAAATGATGAAAAAATGCATGCATATTGTTTTTGATTTGAGGCGTGATTCACTTCCTCCGATGCAAACTGCACTCGTTCTTGTGCGGCGTCGTGTGTTCAAAAAAGTGAATTCCGTCGGCACTTGCAGTGCACTTTGTCCTTTGTGGGGTTCACTACATTCGGCCTAGCAGTTGAGAAGAAACTGTAAAAGAAATGTTAGCAAAAAATGCATCGGCACTTGAAGTGCACTTCGTCCTCGCGTGCGGTTCACTACACTCAGCCTAGCAGCTGAGGTAAAATTATAAAAAGAAAAAATATTAGCACAAAATAATAAGAATGCAGATTCATCCAGTCATGTTGCAGTGCGGTTTTCAGTCTGAAGCAGTGCGGTTTTTTGTCGGATGAAGTTCACTCGTCGATTTGGGTGTCGTGAAAAACAGAGTGTCCGCATTTCGGTAATTTTAAAACTGCTCTTAAGCCGTAAGGAATTAGAGGGAGCACTCTACATGAAAAAGTTGCGTCTCGACGATATCTTTCCAACGGTGTATCATTTGAATCATTTCGACAAGAGGTTTGTAAAAATTTCGCGAAAAACGACCGCAGTCACTCATCATCCGCCGCACGATTTTCAAAATTAACTAAAAACCGTAAGGAGTCTCAAAACCATTTTAACATATGAAAGTTGCGCCTTGTACGTAGCTTTGCAACGGCGTATTGTACGTCTCGTTTCGACAAACGGTTAGAAAACTGGAGCAAAAACAGTACCGAAAATTTCAAAAAAATTGAAAAACAGAGTTCCGCGATTTAGTAAATTTGAAACTGCTCTTAAACCGTAACGAATTAGAGAAAAATTTATATATGGAAAAGATGCACCTTGACGATATCTATCCAACGGCGTATCATTTGCTTCATTCTGACAAGCGGTTTAGAAGAAATCGCCAAAAAAATGCTTGCTGCCACTCGTCATGGGATGCACCAATTTCAAAATTGCTCTTAAACCGTGTGGAATCTCGAAAAGTGTTCAACATGTCAAAGTTGCGCCTAATCCATAACTTTTCAATGGTATATTACATGCCTCATTCCGATAAACGGTTAAAAAATTAGAGTGAAAACAATACAAAAAAATAATGCGTGCAGTTTTTTTCGACGAGAAGTTCACTCGTGTGAGTACTGCAGCACATTTGGTTCAAAGAATGACGTGCACTTTCGTTCAGCGTGCAGTGCGGAAGTGGTGTGCAGAATAGTTATTCTGCTAATATTAGCAGAATAGACCATCTGTATATATATATATATATATATATATATATATATATATATATATATATATATATATATATATATATATATA